>NW_028297160.1:10977833-11102833 GCF_055798465.1 Pogonomyrmex barbatus
ACGACTTGGTTTTATAAAAGAAAAATGCAAAAAGACTTTTCACCGTCTTGTTTCTTTACCAGTCTATCGTTCCACATTTCCTCCCTTTCTTAACGCGGCTGTTTTTGTCGTGAAGAAATTACGAGCTGCAAAAGGAAATGAGGCTCTAAACGGAGCCTCCGCCGAAAGGTAAGTAAACGATTTAATTACAAAACTATTCTTATTGTCGAAAAAAATTTATTGGTTTGCCGCGGCAAACTAGCCTTTAATCCGTTTCGTCGATACTTATACCGATGATTATATTTAATGCAGGGGGATTTATAAAGGCTTACGCAAAGCTCCTTACAGTAAAGATCTTCTAACAAAGTTTCCAACTGGTGGAACTTCCTAAGTCCGATAATTACGTGCAATGAAAACACGATGACAAATTATCGGTATTCTCTCCTCTTCCTCTCTTTGTTTCGTGTTCACTCTCTATGCAATATTTGCATCTGCCATTAATGTGAAATTCTCAATAGTCAGATAAAACATTGATATTTGAAATTTGCGTTATTTGCAGAGTTTGAAATAAATATGTAATAGTCAATTAAGTTCGGTGCGAGTATATATCGATCGGGAATATTTATATGTTTCAATCTTCCATGGGTTAACTGTGCGCGTCTCGCTTATCCATCCAATTTATTAGAGAAATAGAATTTAAGTAAGAAGATTCTCATTTCTTTTTATTTATGATACTCGAGATGAGATTCGAGAGTACATCGTAATAAATGGAGACAAATACATGACAACTCCTTGCCTTCCTCGCGCATAATTCACTGTACACGGAGCATAATGTCATCTACATCATAATAACGTAGAATATGAATTCTTGTTTCTCAACGATGTGCAGCAGTTTCGATCAATGGATTCTCGCTATATGCGCGATCGCGCCATGTACGACGCAACGACGTCTAAAAGGACGAAGATAGAACACTGTCGTCATCGAGATTTTAATTAATCAATATCAATTGTCAATAGTTCGTGGCAATGGCAAATGGAGAGAGTTGCGTTTTAGTCATCCATGGAATGGAACCCAAGTGTGAAATCAGTCAGAAATAATCAATTTGAGCACGCGGAGATCGCTAGAGCTTGCTACAACTATCGCTATATCGGTTGAAATTCGGTCACACAGCTGCGAGAGAAATTCTAATTACGTTCAACCATGAATATTTTATCGTAAATTCACATTAATCATATAGTATGCGATTTGCGATCGTTCATATGGCATTTGAAATATTAATCAAGCGAATTACGACGTGACCAAGACCGACCGAATGATAATCCGCATGATACAGTCTCATATATATATATATATATATATATATATAGAATATTATAGCAATTAAATCAATAAGTCAATTTTTATTTTAATCATTCGCGTCCATCGTTATTGTTATTTTAATTATTTTATTTTTACTTTAATTTGTAGGAAAAAAAAATAAATCCTTGCAAATTATATTTTATTGATTAAGTTTTTAATATAAAAAAGGCAAAATCTTTTAAATCTGTAATTTCCGGAAGGAAATTCTCTCTATCGAGATTTAATTTTGAAAAATATTTTATTTACGGAGTTCTTAAACTTCTTTCTTAAAATCTAGCTTTTAGAAATCTCTATTATTACATTATAACAGGAAAGGTAAAGTAAATGTCGCTTCGTACATAATTGCAATCGAATTTCATTCCCACCACCGTAAAAGGTCATGTCTAATAGGAAGGGATATATAAAGTATTTTTCTGTATCTAACAGCGGATATTGTGTCTTACTATTTCTCATCGTGACGGACGGCGACTCGGACGAACTTTACTCGTTGTAAGTTCTCAGCTCATGTCGTGAGCAAATACGTAAGTAGATGAGAATCCTATTCGACTTGAAAATTCCATCAAAGGGATTCTGATCGTCACTGTGGTCATTTGATCGAAACTGAAGATGCGAAGAGAATAGGATGCGACCAGATTACACTCCGCAGGAAATGGAGTCCATCCTTCGCCGTGGACAACTTCCGATATTCATCTGAAGAAAGCAAAGACATCATTCCTTTCGCCACAAGCAGATGCGAATGGAACGTATCACGATGAGTCGAGAATATGGAAAGTTCGCAAAGTAAATTTGAGAGAGAGAGAGAGAGAGAGAGAGAGAGAGAGAGGGGAGGGAGGGAGAAGAGAAGAGAGACGCAAGAGAAGAGAGAACAACTCGATTTTGAGTTTTAATCCAATCTCTCCGTCCCTTGAGTACCGGAACACCCCCGTTGTTGACGTTCCACACGGTGTTTTATTCACTCAGTCGATTTTTCCTTTTTCTCTCTTTCTCTTTATATTTCTCTCTCTCTCTCTCTCTCTCTCTTTCTTTTTCCCTATTTTTCTCGGTCTACATCCCTCTTCCTTCGATTCTTCTTTGCCTCTTTTGTATGGCACATTCGGTCTGCGGTTCGTCTTCAAAAGTATTCCCGATTTACGGAAACATCCTCTCTCGGGCAACGACGTAGTGGAGCGGTCTTTCCGTTCGTAACTTTGATTTGTCGCCGCCGGTATTTCATGTGATCACATACGCGCGTCCTTTCACATGGCTCACAAAATTCCTCGCTGAATTTCAAGAAATCTATATATACTGCAAACTACTTAACTTTATCTTGAAAATTTGCTATTTTCAGCCGTTATATTTTACAAATATAGTCAAGATTGAATTAAATAATTGTAAATTCTGATATAAAATATGCAACAAGATTCTTCAAAAAAATTAAATTCTAATTTAAAAATTGGCTCATTTCTTGGTTTAATAATTTTTAATCTGCATTTGTCATATAAAATGTTAATTTTTATATTTATTAAATTTCGGAATCTTTTTATTCTACAGCAAGTTTTTGAATTGAACAAAATTCTTCTGTAATTTATATATATATATATATATATATATATATAAATTATATATATATCATATTTATTATATTATATATATCATCATTTAAAATTAAATTTAGATAGCAATGAAAATATTTTGTAAAAAATCGCAATATATAATGTAAGATTAATAATTTAAAAATTTTCTAAATTTTAATTTTTTATATTATGATTTGAAGCATACTGGCATTTAAAAATGTGTTTTTACTGAGAAAACCTCCGTAAAATCTTGGCAATATAAAATAGGAAAATCCAAGAGATTTTGGTATCCACTATGGCAATCGGTACAGAAGATCTATCTTCATCACAATTTCTCTACGTAACAATCTGACCTTTCCGTTCAACAAACGTCTTCTTCGTTCAACAGAGAAAAAAATTTCAAGCATAGTGGGTGAGTGAATTATGCTGTCCTGTATACGTGAGTAACGGGTGTCCTTGATCGGAATCACCCTGCCTGACAAGGTTGTATCCTTGGATAGAAGAAAATCAAAGTGTATATGTCGCAAACGAAAAGAAGACTAGAGTATCATGATTCACAAAAACATGTGAAGCTCTGTATTCTAAATCTCTATTAACGGATGATTTGGAAAGCCGCGATAATTTACAAGTCTGACGAGAATTCAATACAGTTATTCATTCATTCTGCACTGTACAATATTCTTCTTCTAGAAAAGATAGCAGCATTTTGTTTTGTAACAATATTTACATTTTCAGAAAAATAAATTAATATACGTATAGTTGATCACAGTGCAAATTTTCAAATTTAATGCATGTATGGAAGAAGTAGTTATTATTATGCTTCTATTGCGCATTAAGATGTATCGGTATTAATCTTTTATTAATCTGAAATATTTTTGTATTACCAACAGATAATTAGATTCTCTAAACTAATCAATCAACATAAAGAATTTTTTAATAAAAGATAATGAATGTAGGATATGACGATATGTAGAATTAATAGTTTTTTTTTGACATTCTTGAAGTCTTCAATTAATAAAACAGGAAAAAAAAAGTTTATCGATGGTGGACTGACGCTTCATAGGTTGATCTATCAACCTCAAACAACCATCAAACTATATATAAAGAAAAAATCTTAAGGTCAATTGATGAAGCAACATTTTTCAATACATTATCAAGATATTCAAGGTAATATTTACGCATGATTAAATAATGGAGAGAAATTATGCACTATGCTTGAGAGAATTACTTAGTAGGTATTTATTACGAGGTAATCCCTTGTTACATTGATTAGTATTAGTTATTGACGCGACCAACGTCATGCGCAAAGACGACCAATTCAGCTACGGTTAATAGATGAACGGAATAATTGAGTTGTATAATTATATCATTTTAAAACTGTATAATTGTGAACATTACTGTCAATAATATCATTATAACCGTGTGCATTTGCTTGTTATTGACGTAATGATTTTTTTGCGTAGGCGCAAGCCACGCAATGAACGAGTAATTGCGTCAATGATTATATACGTGTCATTCATTAAAACCTGATTAAAAATGGAACAAAGCATGATGTACACGAGTCCGATAATTTGATAAGTAGTCAATAATTGTTGCGTAAATAAAAAGTTATAAGCGAATTCCATCCCAACAATAATGAAGACATAATGTCAAACATCCATGAAACGATTATTATACCTGCATGGCGCGATTGTAGACGTAATTGAATAAAAGGAGGTCTGTGGGGTTACGTGGTGTTCGTGGCCGCCTCTCAGTGTGCTATATATCTTCTCTCTGAACCCATTATAACTCTTTATCGAACGAGTTACTATATATATGCAAACGATGTTTAATTAGTATCAGACATTATTTCCCAAGATTTGGACTACTAATTTCTATACAGACGATACAGATGGTATATTAAATGTTACGGGTGATATGGATTGTATGGATTTCCACAGAATTTTATAAAATTTTATAAATTAAAAAATATATTGAAAATTAAAAATTGAAAAAAGAAATTGAACTGAACATATGACATAATAAATCATACTTTACGATTATATCGAACAACGCTATACTACATTTCAAGTATTTGTAGATTTGCTGTATCGTAGTCTTTACATGAGCAGAGAAATGTAATTTCCTGTGAGAGATGGTGAAGAAATTTACAATAAATCTTTTTTTAATCGCTAATGTCTTTGTTGATCTTTAAGCGCTCAAACTATATTATTGTACACAAGAATTATAACACATCCCTTGTGATCTATCTACTGCTCCTGCTATAATTGTATCATCTTTCAATCACCATCCTCCAATCTGATGACTACGTCTATTACTTCTGACGAAGGATAAAAATTCGTTTTGCCAAGTACTATCAGTTATTCTTGTATCGATCGAATTCGATTTTCCATCCAAGAATACGACATTGAAACAATGCGATGCTTGTATAACCTTCTTTCGCGTGAGAAAAGAAAATTGCCGATTGGTGATAAGAATAAGTAGCTGACTGTACCTACAGTCAAATGATGATTACAATAGATTTCACATTGAGACTTGACTCGTTTCCGTTGCTTTATGTTCTTTAATAGCACAGAGAACGGTCACAGTACAATTTAACACAGACGTTTTTTAATAAATTTTCTTAAATATTTTCAATTTAAATATTTCTTTTTTTTTTAATATAACTTGTAGTACATTGCAAAACATCGTTCTTTTACTCGTTTTTACAAATTTAATTCAAGAAAAACGAGAATTCCTCTCACAGCTTTATCTCTACTACTTATCAATTTGACTATCGTCTTTACAATACAGATTTCATCAGAACAAAACTATTCGTGTCTCTTCTTTATATTCATTCTTTTAAATATACTGCATTAAATGTTGATCTAGTTACAAATTGAAAAATTTTTAAGTTATGATTCACATAAAAATTTAACGACTTTTTTTATCGTATATTGAATATCGAATATCGATCGGTTCAACATTAAACTTTTCTTCCGAAGGAACAATCTAAAAAAGAATATCCAGAATTTGCATGCATAAAGAAATATATAAAGATATAAATATGTCTATGCCTTGCATATATTGCTCTTATAAATATTATTATTCGGATAAAAGATCGTTACTTTTCGATCATAAAAAAATATAGCATTAAGAACTGTGTTATGTCGGCAGATACTATCAATAAAACAGTGCATAAATATTTTTATATCTTTTTGGATAGTACTAATATACATATAATTCAAAGTAATAACTATGATTCAAAGATATCATTCGCGAATACTTAATTATCATAAATCGAATATAAAAATATATTGTAAAAGTATACTATAACAAAATATTATTTTTTTGTTTGCACATTATGCATATATATTCTAACATTCTGATTTATATTTTTAAACTTTTAAACTTTTAAACTTTATATATTTACATGTACCGCAATTATTATCTATAAATAATGTAAAAAGTAGAAAGTAGGACACGAGTTTATCAAATTCCATCTCTCGCGTACTCTTTTCCTTAAAAGAAAAATAATTTCTTCCATTCAGAGTCATTTCGGTGTACTATTATGTAACATTTTAGCTCAAAGATCTTTACGTAATATATTAAACTATTATACAATTTCCGTCCGATGATGCACTCGAGACTCGTTATGGAGATGATAACGTAGACTGCCATTTGTAACACAAGAACTCATGAATATGGCAACTAAGAATGTGGATGAGCATCTAAGATGAACATCTACTCCAATAAACAGTTCATATATGCAAAATATTCCAAACATCTCTATTAAAAAAAAAAAAATTCATTCATTCATTCATTATGATTGTCTGTTAAATTCATCGATCAGAAAATTATATTTATATTTTAAACAACAATTTACAAGTCATTATATGAAACGTTATCAGCACTATTGTAGCGATATTATGCTGAATGTGTTCTGTAAATGGGCTATTAGAATGCACCAAGGGAAACATTTTTTACGGATTGAATACGTTACAGTCGTAAGCAGCGTTGTCATAATTTGAGAAAATAATAAAAATCTTAGTCGTTGCGGTCATCATAAAATGCATTCTCAATTTAAATCAATATATATATATATATATATATATATATATATATATATCACAGTGTTCTTATATTAAACGTATCGTTATCAATTATTATTAGAGATACGTCTACTTAACTATTTCCCGGATGTTTATGAAAATTTCAAGTACAAAGCGACGATTTGCTTCGAAAAATTGGTTCGGCAAACAAAACGACGTTAAGTGTATCGGCAAATCCCCCAACTATATTTTGAGGTCGAAGCCATGATCGATCACTGCGATGCCGTCACACCGCAGGTGCAAAATTGCTTTCACGAAGAAATCGGAGAATAATGCCGTCGCTGCGGCACCGCGAACTGGCGTTAAGCCGATTCTAACCGCATTGTTGTTTTTTTTCCATCATACATTTTGTCGATCAACTGCGGTAGAGCCAGTTTGATCTTCTTTCCAATTTTTTTGTCGTTCGCTACTAGTAACGGCAATCAATAGATAAAAAAGAAAGAGCTATCGTAATCGCAAATGTATTTTTCGTAAATCAAGCGACGAATAACACGAATGAACTGGATTTTTTTTGAAGAAAGTTTCTTCGATAGTTTACAAAAGTTTTACAAAAGTTTTATTTCGCATTTTCTCGCATTCTTCTCGTTTCCGCGTCTTGTTTTCTTCATTTACATAGGAATACAAAAATTCAATATTTCAAGGAAGTATATGACGAGTTGAAATACATACATGCCGAATACGTGCACATGATTGTTAAAAATTCATTTGGTTAAATTAAATTCAATATATGGAATCATCATCTTGTAATCTTCCTTAGGCAAAACTCTTTATAAATATTGTAATATACATTTAAGAAAATTAAAGTTAAAAATAAAGTTAAAAATTATAATGAAGTGTATGTTATGTATAGGTGTGGGGAGGAGATGTGTGTGTGCGTGTGTGTGTGCGTGTGCGTGTGTGTGTGTGTGTGTGTGTGTGTGTAAACATCGCACACATATCAGATTTCAATATGCAATATACATTCGACATGACGTTTTATATTAGCGCGCTATACATATTCGTAAGCTAATGCAGAACTTTGCATAGTGGACCAAAACGTAAAAATGTTGAAAAATTGAAACGGTAATCTTTAAATTTCAGGTAGTTGATTATACTCACAAAATACTACGATAGAAAACAACGATGAAAAACTTATCAATGTGCAATATTATCAGAACACAGAACAGATTTTAATATGCAAATTCGATGATACTTGTATCGATTAAAATAACAAAAATAAATAAATAAAAAATTAACAAAAAATGTCTACCAATATGCATTTTGTAATATGCATTTTGTAATAGGGATAAATATTTTTTAAAATTACAATTAAATTGAAGAATTACAATTTATTATTTTTAAGTAAATAAGACAATATACATTTAATGCAAATCGAATTTGCGATATACATATATATAATGTACACAAAATTACTCATGTCCTAGTTATTTTATTGTAAATTTGATTATCCTATTGTCCTTCTGAAAATGTTTTAAAATATGCTCTCTCTCTCTCTCTTGCGATGAGCGTGACATTTTTGTTGCTACTTCGCGAATATTGGACTTGCCTTGTCATCGTAACATCATTGTCATGAGAGATACAACGATTAGAAAGCGGTTTAATTAGTGTACGTAACATGAAGAAGTGATCATAATAATTCGAAAACTATAGCAGAGTTATAGAAACTAATAACGATTTTACGACAGCAAAATTAAATTTACGTAGAATTATTCGTATGTCGACCTGGTTTGACATTGTTGCTCGTTTCTGGATTAACTTCTGTGTAATGCCTTTTCTATACGCCCTTCAATCAGGTTGAGTGATGTTCTACTTCATAAGATAAATCGCCAAAACGACTATTTGGTCCTAGTATTTGATTAAGGTCGAACACTCATTAACGAAATGACGAGTTAAGTTTTGCGAAAATTACACATTATAAGTGAATCACTATAGATTATCACATCATTATAGGTCATTATAGGTCAATCGCAAACTTCTTTTATAAGCAATGTCCTTCGATTTATTCTACATAAAAGCTTGCAGACTTCAAACTTTAAACAATATTCTTGCCATTGTCTTAATTTTTTCACGAAGCCATTTTTCTATATTTTAGCCAAAAGAAATTCTTACAAAAAATATCAAAAGAAACGATTGTATCGATTGTAACGATTGTAGGGAACGATTGATTTGAGATTCAAAGATACAATCATTATAACAAATGGTATTTTATTATACGGTAATGAACGTAATACGTGTTAAGTGTTTTAATGATGCTATTTTTGTATGTGAAAATTAATTTTTAATTAGATATTTATTACTTTGCGTAGCATGTCGCGTACAAATTAAAGATGCAAAAGGACTCTTACGAATAAAATTGAATTCCTCGCAGTTAAAGATCCGACAGCCGCTTGATGGACGACCTCTTCTAACGGATTCTCCTAGATTATCTTAGTGACGCAATCAATCGCAAATACCAAATTGCAAATTCCCATTAGCAATCATCTATTTAAGTGAACAATCACATCATTTGCTTCCATTTAAGTAATTAAAAATCAGCAAAATAAAAAGAAATTTATTTTCACAAATAATATCTCTCTTCACGAAAAAGATCTTTTTTAAAGATTCTTTAATGTAGATGAAAACTGATCTTTGTTCCTCTAAGTGTAAAATTTGAGTTATAAATTCATTTTTATATATTATTAAAACCAATTCTCTCACTTTTTTAATTTAAATTATTTCGTTGTGATACCATTAATAACAAATAATTAAATAACTAGTATTACAGATTTGATTTTATTATAATTTTTGAACAAAATATAAATATCCTGTAAATATCCATACATAATATGATAAACTGCATGACATGCTTATGTTTCTACATGTTAATAATAACGAGACACTTTCTGCAAAAAAAATTGTAATTGACAGAAAAATGTTTACGTTTAGTGGCCAAAGAAGTCTTAAAAACTTGCCGGTGTTGTATGTGCACGTCCCATATGCGTGTCCCATAATTACAGAATCTCATAATTACCAAAAAGTTTTTTTTTCATTATATATTACTTTAATGTTTCCAAATAAATTTATTTTGAAGATATTAAAATATTTATAATCTTTGACTAACAATTAAAAATAGAGGATTGTTGTCAAATTAAGTTTAAAAAAAATATATGCGAGAACGTTACATTAATAAACTGTATACTTTCATAGAATTCTAAATTTAAATTATAATTAAAAACAAATACAAATAGTAACAAATTTTGATATTTTCATCTTGATATTTTCAAAGAAAGAAAACTTCTCGATCATCTAATCATAACTAAAAAATATCATTCACTGATTCTGAAACACTTTATATATCGTATGATATCATGGCCATAAACTGGCGTTTAAGAGTAAAGGAGTTTTATATGATACGAAGAATAAAAATAGCTCAGGAAATGAGTTTCTAATCAGGATTTTATATCGTGCGCTTACTTTGCGTGCCGCCTTTATGATCGTCTAATTTAAAAAAGAAGTGGGAAGTCAAAATTAAACAAGGGGATTCTTTAACTAGCTATAACCCTTCGCCGAATCGAATCGGCGCATCTTATGGCATTTTAATCTCCGCGATGTTAACGATTATGATTGTATACACACATATTACTCACACACACACACACACACACACACACACACACACACACACACACACATCTCGCGCGCGCGCGCGTCGACAGAAAACTCTATTACTTTGATTTCAATTTCAATTTACACCTCTCCGCTCTTCTCTATAATCCTTTCCTCCGCTACTATTCGGCTTCCTTTATTCCGTCTTTCTTCCCTCATTTTCTACGCTTTATATGCGCCAGCAAGAACCGGTAGTAACGCCTTTCATCGACGATAGGATATTTCCTTCGTTCGATATCGCTTATAATGCCAACGGCTATTATGAATATTATTCTATTAACGTGATCTTATTTTAAAAGAGAAACCGGAAACTAATTAAAATCACTTCAGCTTCATACTCGGAGCTAATGTCCAATGCACATGTTGCAATATATAATATTGTCATGTTATCTTTAAAAAAATGTTTATATCGGTTCACGAGTGAGTTTTTACTTACTTATACAACACAATAAAATTTTGTCATCATGTGATTATAAAAATGTTTTAATATTTATGACATAAGCATGTATTTGCACGAAGAAAGCACGAGTCGCTTCCTTCTGTTTAAAAAACGATTTAATAAACATTGAAAATGACTTATGCAAAAGTATGTATTGTTTCTGTCTATCGTCTATACAAATACTTGTCTCACATCGTACGCAAATACAACACGGTTCTTATAGTTTACATCCTTATAAGCCACAATCGTTTCGAAGAATTTATCTAACATTGTGCACACTTTTTTCCATTTCTTTTAAAAATATTTTACTTTTGAAAATATTTTCGAAATTGCATTCTTGAGCGAAATCTACTTTTATTTATCTACTGTTGTTATTGTATAAATATTAATACAAAAATATTGTATTAATTTTTTATTATCTTAGCTTAAAGCATTTAATTTGGCAATATTTTTTATCGTTTATTATTAGTTTTATGTTATGCCCTTTTGTCTTTAAAAGTCATAATTTAATGCCACGTGTTGTTCGCTCGCTCTTGCAAAGCATCATAATTATTTATAGAATAATGTAATGTAATTACATTATGTAATGTAATTTAATTAATGTAATGTAATTAATTATTTAATAAATTATGATTTTGAGTAGTAGATTTATGAGAACAACGTAAGAAAAGTTAGACTTATAAAGCACCAGAATGCCCTACTCATGGTAAATCCACAATTTATAACTCTCCTTATTATCTTGTCCTTAGTTTGTTAGTTAGAAAGTTGAAATTACATCTCAGATCTGGCAAATCCTTCTTCTTTTCTACTGAAAATTGACGAGATTCAGTGCAGTTATCCGTGAACATCGCTAAGGATCTATATGCCATTTATTCCAAAACTTTTAAAATAATAAAATTGCCATCAACAAGAATCTAAGTTTAGTATTTTCCTTCTAATCAATTAAAAAAAAAAAAAAAAAAAAAATTGGATAATTAAAATAACGCAAAACCACAAGAAAAGATGACATAAATAAAAAATAGTTATTTCAATTATCAAAAGAAGTATTTCATTTTCCACTGATATTATTCGAGCCAAGGTTGAGCATTGAAACAATTACTTTTAATTAAATAAACAGATGTGAGGGGGAATCGCGACAAAACGACTTTTAACGATTGCACTTGCTAATGCGTACGTAAATGATCAGACGCTCCAACTTGAAAGCTATCGCAATTTCGCGAACTTGTACTCTTAACTCAGGTCTCGCGATGAAAATAAGCGACGTACTTCCGGATACAGGCCTGCAGTTAGCTATCTTATTACAATTTTGGGATACCAGGATACAACACCGACCGACAACACATTCACAACGACAAAGAAGCACTTTCACGCGCTTTCCTCGCATCCGGCGCTTAACGTTGCGGGCAGATCCGGGATTACGGTTGTTTTACGAATTCTCGACCAAGCTTTCCACCAATTGTACTGGCGGACCAGATAGAACGCTCCGACCATTCTGCGTTTATGCGCGTTGTTCAAGAACTCCTTAACGCACCCTACCTCATTCGCTCGAGATTAACACTTAACAGTCATTGTTTCGGTCTTCGTGGAGAAGTGTTGGAAGTGCAGCTACCGGTCTTTCTATGCTTATAAAGTTTATATATGTACATATAATTAAACTTATATTACATATATAAGAAAACTGCTGTAGCTTCTTTAACAACAACATTATGAGAATATTACTTATATTTACTACTATAACTGCAGTCATAAAAAATATTTTACTGATTCTAAATAATAAATAATAGTAATAAATAATACAGATACATAACATAATTGTTTTTCATATTATAACATGATTTCATTCATATTTATATCAATAAGTAATTATGCATAACAAAATGTAATATACAATAAAAATAAAAATACATTACACAATTAGAATAAAAAGTAAAACATCGTTTAAATAAAATGTTTATTTTAGCTTAACAGTCATACTTATATACGACGAAATTGAACAATATTGCGCACTGTTTTAGCATTAAATCTCTTTAAATCTATTTAAATCACTTTTTGAAATAATATATTTAATTCTTAAGAAGGTAACTTTAAATTGTAAATAGAGAAACAAAGTAAACATGACGCTATTATCACTGATCTAATTTGCACAAACACAGATATTATTTACGATTCGCAAAATGTCATATTGGCAAAACGAAGGAAATCGAAATCGAATTGAAATCGTCAGCTTCATAATGATAATTATACCGAAGAAAAGGATGAATATAAAATCTCAATACAAAGCTTTCGATACTTCTCAAGTACATTAGCATGATTTGAAATGATTTAAAATATACTGAATTTGAATATTATATTTCGATTGGTTAATAAAAAATTCTATCTTACCAAGATGTAAAAATCTAATCTAAAGATCTAAAGATCTAAAAATCTAAAACAGAAAAATTTCGTCGGAATATTTAATCGATAAATATTTATACGTATGTAATAAAAATGCAATTAGATATTCTTTTCAATATATTCAATATTTTTTTTGCAATCTTCTGTGGATCTCGAGTGAAATTAGAGACGTTACTAAAACTACTTCTCGTATATTCAAAAGACATCAGAATATTTCGCGATACATGAATGAATAAAGTATGAGTAAGAAGGCTTTGCGCGTACCTGAAATTTCGTATTTATTATTCTCTTGACGCACTTTGCATATCGGGATGCATAATGCGATGTCTGGGATCTACACAACCTCCCTCATCTAGTCATCAATTTCTTGAGAAAGATGATGGATAGGACATAGTTTTTCTGATATCAGTTAAAGGTTGCCGAGAATTATGGATTACGTTCATGTAACATATATATATATATATATATATATATATATATATATATATATATATGTTATATATACACACACACACACACACACACACACATAGCGAAAAAGTTGTCTGTCTTTTTCTCTCTCCCGTTATGAAATGACATATATCAAAATAAATAGTCGCGTGACAATTTCATTCCGTTGTTCTTTGTTTAATATTTTTCGAATTTTTTCCCATTTTTTGTCGGATTATAAATTGCTTCTCTTATTTCTTAGTAAATCGGTTTCGACTTCTTTCGATTTGGTATAAATAATATTGTCAGAATCCGCCAATTCTTATCGCGTTCTTTTTCTCATCACTGCCTCCCGTAATTGATATAAAAGTTATATTTTTAAAACATTATTAAATAAATTTTATTAGATTTCAGTCTAATTTCAAAATAAATTTACATACATTTACAGTTAAATTTATATTTTTTTGCATTTAGACTCTAGAGTAAATTTTATTAAATTTTTGGGAAAAAATGGAAAAGAAGCATGGAGATAAATAAAATTATTCTGCAATTACATAAAATTAAAAAAAAAATTCCCATCTTTAGCAAAACATGTTCGTAAAAATATTTTGAAATTTTTTCGTTCGAATAGTGCTAACGTTTAAAATTATCGCGTAAATGAAAGAAAGTTACAGTTAAGTCGAAAGTTACAGTTATTCGCTTCGAATCTTCGACTAGCAATTACTTCCGTCACTGTCGTACTTCATAACTGAGTTAATAGAGTTTACAAGATTATTTAATAGCGGAACATCGGCGGCTCGATGCACGTCGCGACGGGATAGTAAATCTACTAGCAAAGTACTAAAGTTTTCAGTCGTATGTTACGCGAAACACCCACGCTCCTATTAAATATTTCTTTGTTAGACTCGAGGGAAACTTTCTAGCGAAGAATGAGAATATTTCATAACGCTACTTGTCTCGACTCGACGCAATCGTAATTCCCCGGCTTAATTTTAATTTCTGACTTGCTCATGCGTGACATGCCATTTCATTCGTTTGAAAATTTACGTATGGTATGCCTTACCATATCATATTCACATACAAAGATTCGAATTTTGCTCAAATTTCTAGTATTCTCGCAATACACAATACCCGTGGATTGTAAACAAAGTACCAAGTGCCAGTGTATCGTTATCTCAAACATAAAGATTTCAACATCTATAACAAAATTAAATACAAGGTATATATCTTTCCGTTAGGCTTTGCGCACAATGGAGGAAATGTTAAGAACAGAAATAAATGTTAAATTTTGGAAATGAAAATTCAAAATAACATTAATTAATATTAATAATTATATGAGATTTAATAATTATATGAGATTGACGAGGTTGTATAGTATGCGATGCAAATATTTTATATAAAAATATATAATATTAAAAAATAAATGACGCGAAGCGCACGCTTTGTACTGGTAAATTATATAAAAATATAAAAATTATGAAATTTTTAAATTATATCGTATAGTTTTAATAAAACAAAATATATACGTCTGTATAATAATAAGATAAATTGTTGAATTACGAAAGTACAATGATAAAGATTTAATTCTATTTTCAATATCAAATAAAACTTGTTCTTACTATAAAAATAAATATTGAGTAATTAAATATAAAACTTATAAAATAAAAGCAAAATATTTTTCAATTGAAAAAATGCAATCAAGAGAATAAACAAAAGAAAACATATTGCAAATATATGCAGTAGGATCCGCCGATTCAATTATGCGGTTGAAACAAAACTAAAACGGATGGCTGAAAAATGAGAGAGAAATATCTATAAGACATAAAGACGGAGATATTAATTTCAAAAATATGTATAAAAAAGTTCGCATAATATTATATATATCATTTTGACATTACACCAAAATAAGATTAACTTAAAGTCAACATTGTTCAGGGTCAAGAACTTATTTTTTTCCTTGAAATATATCATATATCACGCATTTTATAAAGTCCGTCTCTATACCGGAATCCAACTGTTATACAAATGAAATTGCGCCAAGCCACGAAGATTTATGCATTCCCTCTGTGTGGCCCGTTCAAGAAATATGCATTTAACGTAAGTACTTGCAACTTCATTCTCTCAGACATGAGTTATGCTTTTAAGCGCCCAAGTAGTAACGTTTATTATGATACCATGATGCGCGAGAAATGCATTTAAAATATATCTATTCTTGCAATGAATTAACATTATTTTATAAGTTAAACGAGTCTTACACTCACGATCAGTCTGTCTCTTTATTCCTTATAACGCGTGTTGGATATGCATGTGAAAGAATGATTATAAATGATAATTGTTATTCTCTAGTACAAATATTTTGAGACACGCACATACACACACACACACACACACACACACACACACACACACACACACGCACACGCGCGCGCGCGCGCGCGCGCGCGCGTGTTCTAAAAGTGACATGTATATTCTCTGATAGAATATTTTACTTAATATAAAATCAAAAAATCTTTCTCTTTTTCAAGTAGACCGATCAATTTTACTGTGCAAAATATGTAAATCTATGATTATCGTGTTCTTTTCATAATTACATAATTACCTATTTAAAAATATCTTATGCTTAAAATCTTTACATATTCGAGATAATAAATTGAGAGCAAGGTAAGTGCATAGGTAACTACGTAACGCTTTCAAGAATTTTAAAAATTCTCCAAATAAATTCTCTAAATAGCTAACAAACGAGTGAGAAAAGTTGGTGAACATTACAGTCGTCGAAATAAAGAGGAGAAAAAGCTATTTTATTTTTGATTCGTACGTTTTGCTGTTCCGCGAGATCGTTCTACGACCGCCAACAATTCTGTGATTGCGAGTTTAATCGGAAGTTTTCCGTGATCACTTTCGTGAACACTTCCGGCGCGGCATGGCATGGCGCAGCGTGGTGCGGCACGGCGCGGTGGCTTGTTTAAAAAGACCACGGCGAAAGTACCTTTGTTACTGCAAACGCCGCTAATCTGTTGCACGAACAATTCCATTAGGACGTCATTAGCATACTACCCGTGACGCAAGAGTAAAGGTGCGTAGTAAATAGGCTTAAAAACGTTTCTACGCAAGCGCGAGCCAAATTAATGTCGTTAACGCCATTAGGCCGGCATGATAACGTATCATCACGGTTCTGTTTCGATTATTTGATTCCATGTAATTATCCCTTGATTTATGCTGCACCACTCCCCATTAAATAACATCGTACGTTCGCGTAAACGCAATGTGGGATACATTGCAGTAGCTTCACCGCGAACGCGATACTGTCGGGCACGCGTTAATCGAAGTAAAATGTCTCTCACCTGATCGTTGTTTTTGGTCAGAAATTTTTTACACGTTCGATAGGGAAAACTGAATATTTAAGCCGTTTTCAGTATTATTAATCCTTCGTAATATATTACGATTCGGTTATTGGCTCTTAACGGTTATCGGGTTTATCAATTAAAACGACCAAGCCATTCGTAACAGGATTATATCAGCGACATCGATGTACGAAATTTTATCACGTGTAGTTCTAATGGACGTGTACTTTTATCAAAATACAAAATTATTACAGTGAGTAAGACAATTTTTTATCTGAGAAAAGCATTTTCTAATAAAAAATTAAGCAGGTCGGTATATAATTATTTACATCTAATTGTCTTAATGTATTCAAATCAATTATATAAGACGTATGAAACACACACACACACACACACACACACACACACACACACACACACACACACACACACACACACACACACACACACACACACGTTTATAAAGAATTAATTAGTAATTACTCAAAATATATTGTACATGATTGAAAACTCTATTAATCTATTTATCCAATTTGTATTTATAAAAGAAATAGATATATATTAATATAACTATAATTTTATATATATTATTTATTAACTTGCTAAATATACAAACCAAATATATTATAAATCATATATTAAATAATATATTAAAACAGATTGAGTGTAGTAAATGAAGGTGTATCATATGATATAATAAAATCTCACAAAAATATTTTTATAATTTATATCTACAATTATGTAATTTAAAAAATTAAACATAAAACACATAAAATTATATTAATTTACTTTCATAATTAGCATATAAAATGTGTGTATGTTAGTATGTCAAATTTTTAGAGAAAGTATAAAATTAATAAAATTGACTCTACAGAGTTAATGATTAAAAAATTTATTCTAGCTGAATCCATAAACAAAAAGTTTACCGGCTAAATATATGCAGCAATGATTGGTACAAAACTCACTCTACATAATTTCGTTTTAATTTAAATTATTTCCAATTATTGTATAAAAAAACAAGTTTGAATAGTGCGAAATCGAATATTATGAATATTATTTCATCGCATGATTCGAAAATCAGAAAACCCACAATGTGAACGCATCCCGGTCGTTATTGCGTATTTCCATCCCGCGCCGAATCTAATTGCAAATCGCTTGCGTGTAATGGCTCGGAAGCCAAAGCCGTAGCAGTCTATCGATTACCATGGGTTTACAGTCACCATTAGAGTCGATTACAGCAGGCCTGTCCCTAGTCTAGCTAATGCCAATATAACGTCATCTCAGAAAACAAATTACAAAAATTTTTAGCAAGAATTACTTATCTTAACTGTGACAAAAGAAATCTAAATACATTGATAGATGGTTTCGTTTTTATCTTACTATTGTTCAAATATTTCATATTATAATCAAAAATTTCTTATTTTCACATATTATTTTTCGTAACTTGTAAAATTCTATAAATTACATTAGAATGCTAATACAAATTTTAAGGAAAATTTTATCTATTTAATAAATAATATAAATGATTTTTATTAGATTAAATTAATAAATTTTTTCTCTTCCTAATATTTTTATTAGCTATAACATTTCCTACAAAATATGCTGCAAATATGCTGTTAATTTGTAATTAATATGTGTTTGTTACGTAATATATTATAACATACGCAACAACAAGGTAATAGTCGTAAAACAAGCGTCATTATTATAATTAATGCAAGTGCACACCATTATTATTATTTATTATTTTATTTTCATAAAGACTTCTTTATATACATTTTATGCACTATTCGCTGGCAAGATGGATTTTTTAATGTTTTTTTAACGAGTCATCGGCTAATTAGTTTAATAACACCGTTCGAGTCATTCGTACAAATTTCGTCTATGTAGCTCGTTTTATCGAACGTTTCGTTGAGCAAGAAATTTCGCGGTAGGCGTTGAACCGCGAATGCCTTGAAGATTCTCGACACGCTCGTGTCGAAACGACATGACTCTTGGCGAGTAAATTGTAGGTTTTCAGAGTTACTTGATCTGAAACAAGCTACATTAGCGAACTAAGACTTCCTCGTTCCTATCAGAGATTAGCAACCTTTTCCAAGCTGACAATGCACTAGATAAATTGTTTAATTATATAATACGAATCTTTCTTTGAAGCGAACAACACTTCGTATTTGTAATTATAATAAATGTCGATTACGTGAAAACGAGAAAAGAAAAATAATAATAATAATACGATAAAAAAAATAGACAAAAATGTATACTTCTCAAATCTCAAATTTGCTTTATTTATTTCTTTAGAGATGTAATTATAATGATGTACACATTTCGAAATTCTTTATATTATTCTATTTAATTTATTTATATATTTAATTTATTCTTTATATTATTCTAATTAAAATTTCTAAAGCAAATTCTAATGTGTAAAAAAATGTGTTAAAAAAAGATTATAGATAAAAGAAGATATTTTAACATAAATTATCACAAACCACAACGCATATACACAAATGTTATGTTTTTAACAAAAATAGTTGTTGTAAAATAATTATTAATTGTTATTTTCAACTTTTGTCATAAAAGTCTATACTTTTATATATCAAAAGAAAATTAATTTATAGAAAATTATTTTATAGTCAGCATTATTAATGATATAGCATTAGAGAAATATTTCACCGCTTTTACCATTTATATTACTGTAACATTTCGATTTGTCGTTCGTTCGATTTGTAAGAAAATGTAGTATTTCATCTATTTTTCTCACGGCTCATTTCGCAGCGAGAGCCCGTCGGCGCTTGTCGAGCTTGCATTAAACCACAAGAGTTCGAGGGCAAAGTGACACGCTGATTGCAGAGGAGGGATTTATCGACTAGGATAGGCTATGAATTCTAATAGCGTTCCTCTCTCAAAGTCCTCGAAAATCCTAATTTATTATTCATACCAACAAGTTTGTAGATCAGCAATAGAACAACTTAGGTAGTACACGGAATGTGGAGTAAGAATGTAGAGCACAAAAACATAAAGAGACACGAATATTTATTAAAATTATCTTTAAAAAAAATGATGGAAATTTTTTATTAAAAATTGAATTAAATTAGAATTTTTGAAATTTAAGAAATTCTTTAATTTACTGCGAGTAGAAGAGGAGAAATTTAATTTTATTAATATTATTGGCTTATCAATATTAATTCAATCTTAATTCCAACTCTGTATTTCAATTTGTAGAAATTGGATTCTGGTATACAGAGTAATCTTAGCGCGTTGTATTTCTCAATGCACCAATTTTCCCAAATTCCTTACGATATGAATGTCACTCGCGGCGTATCGAACTCGCAGCAGCCAGCGATGAGAAATCTTTTGGCAGCGAACGAAAACCGAAGAGGATAGGTGGTTTACTTTTACTCTTGAAACGATCGATCGATAGTAGGTGGGATGTTCAGGAGTACAGAGAAAACGTCACGGCAAAAGAACGGGATGATAGACCAGAATGTACTCTCGGAATCCGCTTTGGACAGGAGATGTCGGTCAGTCTTTGTTCACCTGTCTATCCTTTTCAAATAAAACGTTAAATGTGCTGCGATTGTAGCGTAAGGAGAAAAAGCTGACAAGAGTTTGCTCAATTTTCCAAAAGATTCAAAAAACTCTCGATAATTAATTTTTTTTTTTTGACACTTTACGATCACATTGAGAGATGATTATCGCGTGTTGTCTCGTGTTATTGTTCTTACCTTCGTGTAAAAACAATAATTTGTATTGATAGAACAATCGTTCTTTTTGAGAAAATCAAAAATATAAATTGAAATTTTTCTTCCGCATTTTGTGTCCCAGATTTTACAAAGTTTTTAAACAAATGTATTATTTGTGCGCTAAACTGTCATATATCGAGCATCAGAAAAGCTAAGGATTTATTTTTTTTCAACATTGTATATATTAATGGTATTTTCATGGCAAATAGAATTTTTCCTAAAATAAAATTGCGCTCTCTATGTCGTACATCCAGATAGTAGTGGTACACAGAAAATAATTTACGATACCTATTATTTTACTGTCGCACATAACATAGATTGATTCGACGTGTTTTGCAAACCACGACTTTTGTAAAAGGATATAAAATGTATCAATGTTATATACAACGAGGCACAAATCGTAAATCATAGTAGTCCATAACGCGTGCAAGTCTACAACAGAAATTTCGCTCAAAATCATGAAGCTTAAATACTATAGTAACACGTACACGTAAAAAAACATTTTCGCTAACACAGACATTTGATTACACAAAGTGAAACAATCCCAATTGAATCCAAGACTTACTATGACATGTGGCTTTAGGATCGACTTCCGCATCCCCATTTAGCTTGAATTTCAATAAACCGAGAGAGAGAGAGAGAGAGAGAGAGAGAGAGAGAGAGAGAGAGAGAGATAAATAGATAGATAAATAGATGGATGGATAGAGAGACGGGGAAGAAGTAGATTACCGTGCACAGGACCAACAGAATTTTAGTTAAAGCAAATGTACTGAAATCTAACTCCAACGTATAAGCACCGTACGACCTCCGCCGTGATTATCGCCTCTCTCCACGAATGCAACGAGGCTAATCCGAAGAAGTAACGCGAACAATAGCCGCTATCGTGCACCTCGCACGTACGGAGTAAAGTTACTTTGTTAATGCATCATTAATTGATGAAGAGTGACGTTAATTAACAACGCTAATTATTGTATAACTATTCACTTTAACCACACGTTGTTCATATCGCATAATTAATTAATTAAGCACACAGTACAAGTGTATTATGTAAAACAATCAGCGATTTAAAGTATATGAAAGTATCAGAAATGAAAGTAAAGTATTTATCAGAAATACAAATATAAATGTTTCTAAGATATTCATCAAAATTTGACGTTATTTGACGTTACTTAATATATTATGTTGATAAATTTTTCTTATTTACAATCTAATTCAACATTTTGACATTTAGATTTGCTTGATATTCACAATCTTTTTTATCATTAATTTTTTTCTTGATATACTTAAACAATTTTATGAAATAGTTGAAAAGATATTAGTGATATATAAAAACAAATAATGAAATGCAATATCAAAATTTCTCTTTCTACACTTTTACAAGTGCTATATTAAAGTTTTATAAGATATTAATTATTCAAAATATATAAACATTTTCAAAACATAAAATATTAAAATAAAGCATTAATATTTTATAGAACCATTTGTATAAAATAAAACATATGAAAGAGAAATACGAAAGAATGAGAGAGAGAAAGAGAGAGAGAGAGAGGTAAAGAGAGAATAATACTGTATAATTGGTAATTCCGTATCTTAATAAATCTAATTCCATAAATCTTAATAAAGATCTTTTCGTAACTTATTGATTAGAAAAATTTGTCTTGTAATTAGAATTATTATGTATCTAACTGCTAATCTATAAAAATTGTCCCAAATCAGCAATTTTTTAAATATATATAACGATTAAATTTATCAAAATCATTGTGAATTAAATGGAAATAATTAAAAACATAATTTGAATTAATATAACAAAATGTCTTAGAAATTTTGTGTTGGAAAGTACGTAAACACAGAAATTGAATTGGATTATCCATTTATTTATCTCAGAACAGAGAATCATATCTCTCATAAGACAAGCTACGTGAATTTCAACAAGTAGCTCTCAAATTGCTGCGGTCGTGTGGTCAAGTGCGATAAAGAGAAGAACATCGATATCAAAGCGAAAATACAGACTCACTTATTCGGAGATGTTAATATTCTACAATGGAGAAGCTCATAAAATAGTCACTGCTAACAAACCAGCATGATTTAACGGATTTCGTCGCTAAATAGTTTAAGTACGATAGTTAAAGTAGAAGACAAAATAGGAACATTTATGATGCTTTCATTACGCTTAACATGCAATTTTTATAAATCAAAAATTTAATACGACATTATTAAATAATTTTTAAATATTCAACATCGAACTTTTTTATAACTAATTTGTTTATTATATTACTCAATTAGGTTAAAATTAATTATGAAAAATAAAGTTAAACCGGTTTAAGGCATATGTTACTTTATTTTTGATTACGTAAACCAGGAAATAATTATTACTTTCTTAACACAAATTTTTGTTACAAATTCAACTTTGAATAGTTGAAACATGTATATATAGAAAAGACACGCAGGTGATCAATTACCTTTGTAATTATATATATGTGTGTGTGTGTGTGTGTGTGTGTGTGTGTGTGTGTGTGTGTGTGTGTGTGTGTGTGTATGTATATATTGTATATACACTTATATTGTATACACACAGATATATATGCGTTTACGATAGCCTGATGCATGCTCAAATTAATTGTACGGATCTTAATTAACTGGTTGGGTCACGTGGAGATTGTATCTCATGTATCTGTACTCAAAATTATTGTGTTTATATCAAGAACATTCTATCAAATATTAGCCATAAACCGATCTACTTTATGTTGGACTTTACTATTATCTTTACCATCAAAACATACTAAACAATCAAACTATTCAATACATATTAAATGACCAATTTCATTTCCACTAAAATTTATTAAACTATAAAGAAACAAAATTAAAAATAAATATTACGTGAGATATCGAGAAAAATGTATACATGTCACAGGTTTCGTATATAGTCATTAGTATAGTTTAAAAATTGAAATTAATTATGTCACAGTTCCAAGTTATGCTACACTCAAGATTAATCATCCAGATTTAATTTTTATAACTGTGTTTGTGCTTCAACTATTCTCACCTTGCATATTTAAAACATCATTTACTTTCAGCGCAGTGGATGTTTATCCTAGAGAATATGCCGTCACTGTCACATCACATCCCGCATTGTGGCACGTTTACTGTCAACTTATGAGAGAAGAGAGGAAAAATTACTTTATATTCTGGACAAAACTTCCAACTGAAAACTACCGCGAAAAAATTTATTTATATTAAGCGTTATGTACGTTTTGCGACGAATCTATACGGAGATAAATGAATCGCACGCTGTGATTTTGTCGGCTCAAATGATGCAACATCGGGATCTTGCAAACCAGAAAATCCTCCCATGTGCATATGAGAGGATGCGAGATCAACGCATAATCGAACGTTCTTTTTAACCTTTTTATTATATGGTATGTCGCATGTTATCTCGGCAAATTATCTATGTCAGTATTATCGTTGGCATCGAATTTTCGCATAATTTACGACTATGTAAAAAAATCTCGCTCGTTAACGTCGATTAGCGGGACGTAAAAATATTCTCGTGAAAAAATTGCGTATGAATTGTGTGTGAAAAGTAGGCTTTATGGTTTTGTGCGCCAAGCGATATCACAGATGTTATTCATTCTTATTCGTCGTTAATTAACTTATTCATCCGCATAAACATAGCATTTTAACCAAATAATTATTCTTTATTATGATATAAAGGATGTAATGACATAAAGCCACAAGATAAATCATAACTCTCGCGTCCCACAGCGGCGTGTTAATTGAAGATGTCATTACATATGTGACATTAAAACGGATTTTTCCTCTGGCGTTTCATTTTTAGATGCATTTGTGTAATATAGCTTAATGACTGCTCATTCGCCGCATGGTCATTTTGTTATAGTAAATATCCACCTGTTCTTATATTATTTGAAAAATATACATTTATCTTCATGATTGAGGAATACGGATGATCGTTAACGAAACAAAGCATATACCGTGTTAATCAGTTACATGTACAATGAAACAAAGTTATTAAAATTAACGAGCGGTAAACTTTTAATTCAATATATAAAATTTGTTTGCAACATAAAGTTGCATATAATTACAAGGAAATAGATATCTTTGATGCAAAACTATCAATCTTAATTTTCAAAAATCAGCTTCTAATCACTATCGAGCTGTGTAAATTGATAAAATATTTTTTTAACAGATTTTGTTAATCTCTGTTATATTATTTTTTCACCGTTGAGAAAAAAGCTTGATTTAAAATTAAATTAAATAATAGATATAATAAAATTAGATAAAAAAGTAGACAAAAACAGACTCGATAAAATATACATGTTCCGTTTGACAGATATAATATGGTACATATCGCAACTTTTCCTTTTATATAAAATATGGAATAACTTTTTAAATTCAAAAAAACTTAATTTCCGGTTTAGCTTAACGAAATTCAGCGGTATATTTCCTACATGGTGTACATGTAATTGCGATCGCGATATCGAACGATTTGATTTGCTCTAACGGCAATCGTCAGATCAGAGTACATTCATCTTGCGCTTTATCATGGTCTATATTGAGTATTATCGTAAGCCAAAAATTCTTTCCGTTGGCGAAAATTTAAATATCGGCTAAAAATTTTCCAACCGGATATAAACCACATGGAAATTCCTAACAATTCCGTGCACTTCGATCGGTATAACCAAATAACAAAGGACAAGTGGTGCAATCGTGCGGGAAAAGCGGTTCTCGTTGCCGGCTGACTGCTCGTTAACCCTTTGAGACCCGGATGTTTCATTTCGGAGGAACGCTATTCGGAATTTTAGCGTGAAACGGGGTGCGCGATGGTGTTATACAAATAAAGTTCGTAAATAGTCAGAGAGAAAGAGAGAATCCATTAGTTTGCAGCGAAAATCTTTTGCGCAATACACATTTGTCAACTCTGTAAATATAAATCAACATGTATAATGTATGATGTGGTAATGAAGGAAAGCTTGATATCATACAGATTTATATCGACAGAAAATTTAAAGATGATATAACTATTGACGTGTATGTAAATATGTTTTTGAATTTGTAATTTTTACGGTGGCATTATCTAAAGTTTAGAGTAATTTTGATTTCTCTTATATACCTAAAGCGATTGAGACTATAACTGAGTTGAAAGAGATAACTGATGCGACAAAGAAGGTACACATTTTGTCTTTGTTGTTATCACCAGAGAAAAGAACTATTAATAAAATAATAACACTATTAATAAAATAATAAGAAAATAGCTAAACCAATTTTTTTTCAATTTTCCCTGGCGCGCGATCGACCTAACTAGGCTAGTGAAACTTAGCAACCGACTATCCTTATATCTCACGATGGAAACGTGCGCCACATACCCGATACTCATCGACAAACTCCTGAGAGGTAAAGGGAGATGTCCAATGGGGTCGACGGTGAAAAAAGAAAAAAATAGGATCTTCTCTTCTCGTTTCCAGAAACGAAACTTTACGACTCTAGGGAGAAATTGTGGTTGCGTCTTCGAAATACTCACCCTAGCGCAGCATATAGATACACTTTATATTTTCGTATCGACAATACGCTTCCAAACTCTCGTCCCCCCCCCTCCCCCTTCTGTATTTCGGATTATTTTTCCTAGTTACTTTGAGTCAAAATGAGAAGAAAGAAGATGGTGGCAAAAGTAGCATCAAATATCGACACAGACTAATGAAAGAATAAAATATATATACGAATATTATATACTGCTTCTTAAAATATAAACTGCTTTATTTTTTTCTAGAAATGTAATAGTAGCAATTGACAATGTGATCCATCAACAGGTGTCGTATCGATTACTATTCAAAGTGGGTATCAGTGGAAATCGTACTAATCGATCTTCGTTTTATATGACATATCATACCCACCATTTTCTCTTTATGATATGATTGATAGGAATTCTATTCATGTTTTGTATACGAAATGTCTACTCTTTTACATATTTAATATTATATATAAAATAAATATGCTCCAAGTTTTCACATAGTGAAAGTTTATAATTTACTTATGATTATAAAATATATATATATATATTTCCAAATTTCGAAACTGAAATTTGTGCGATTAATCATAAAAATACAAAAAAAATAACGCAATTTTGTGAATTATGTCAGAAATTCTCACAATGTGACTACACGAAATCAGACGAAAAGTTTCCCAAGAGTGTTCGCATAGTTTTCGGTTAGCGTTGTCGCGTCCCAATTCGAATGTGAAAGCACATAAATATTTCACTTTTAGAAAAGTTGGTACGTTTCACAACAGGAGAAATTATTTCTGATGTCGCCATTACGAAAACCAGACAGAGGATTCAATTCTTACATTACTAGGTAATGTTATTTATGTCTTTGTATGGCTCTGTGTAATAATTTCATATTAATCTTTCCGAAAATGTAGATATTATTTTGTAAATATTCATTAAAAAAATATTAGGCGCAAGAAACTTGGATCAATATCGAATTCACGAATTCACATGAATGAAATATTCTCGAGCCAGATTAGTCAACGCTTTCGCTTTGGACGAATCAGCGCTCTAGGGAGAATAAAGGCGGGTTATGAATCTCTAATCCGGCTTATGGTTACATTTGGTTTATGGTAAGAGTAGAACTGTCTGCAATTTCACATGATGCCCATATCCACGTGCGTGTGTTTTAACGCAGGGATACAGTCCGCAGTTACTGTAATTCGCTAGAGTGTTACACAGATGTCGATTAAATCTTACCATATATGTGCTTCTGAAACGAACGGTATTCAACATGCACTAACATCTAAATAATGTAATAACAATAGTAACTTAAGTGAATTGAGGTACTCAGAAATCTCTTCTTTTAACTTTATAAAATTATATCGATTTATGTACACAAATAAGTATTTTAGAAATTTCAAATTACACTACAAATTAGACTAGCAAGAAGTTTTATATTTTTCGCTATTTTTATTATTAGTTTATATTAAAATCGTGATATCATTAAGTTATCATCATTTGCTTTTTTATACTATTGTCCATTGATGATACATTTTCATTACTTCACTAGCTTAATATATGCATATTATAAATTTTATGATACATAATGTACTTAATAAGAATTAACTTTTTTTTAATTAACACTTTATGCATTATATGGAATAATGGATATTTCGGAATCGAATGTGCTTTCGGCAATGAATCAAACTGACGAACTATCTTTCACAATCTAACTGACGGATGAGGAGTCGAAATATCAAGAGTACGTCGATGGACTACAGTCTCGTCGCACTGTTCGTCAGTGCCAGGTCTGATTGTCGCTATAAGCCAGGATTAGGAGTGGGAAACCACCGCAGTTTCCGTGCTCGATGATAGTTGCGAATGCGATACATAAAGAAATTCGAGTTGAAATTTGGTTGAAATCCAACCAAAACTTCAACCAAAAATCCATCATTAAACTTAAGTAAAATATATCTTGATGAATTTCTTAATTTGTAAAAGTTTTAGTAATATGAAATTATTTATAAGTAATTTAACAAATATCAAATTTTGATAATGAGGTAACGACAAGTTGAAACTTATACTTACTACAGTTTCAATCAGTTCTAATTTCAATCTTAATTTTAAATTTAATTTGAGTTTCAAGATAATCTCTTTCTTAATCTCGATTATAATTTCAATTTTTATTTCAATGTCAAATTTGATTTTAATGGTAATTCTAAGTATCGAATTTTTTGAAATAAATTATAATAATAGAAGCGCGGCCAGGCTCCCCTCTCTCTCTCTCTCTCTCTCTCTCTCTCTCTCTCTCTCTCTCTCTCTCTGATTTGAGTATCTCTAATGTTGCAACATGGTGCACCGGCTTCCTCGCTTCTCACCACGTTGGCTCGGTCGGCTCCCGTCTCTCGACCGCGCGCGCCTCACGATCGCCTTCCTTCCTTCCTTCCTTCCCGGATAGAACCGCTACTCTCCGCCGTGTAATTGGCTGGAATATCTAATGGATTCGGTTAACCCCTTCACGAAGGGCTGGCGGTTGCACGACGGCGCCGGGATTGAGCAGATAAAGTCCGAGTCTCGTTCGTTCGCCCCGCGTGTGATACGGCGATCGCGATAACTTGGCGTGCACTATACAGATTAGACCGAAGGAATTTAACAATAAATTTAGATTTCACGTTAATAGGAAAACAACGGCAACATCCAAACTCTCAACGGTAGACAAAAACTATTAATACGATACTTATCATGATATTACAGCAAATTAAAAAAAAAATATCGTTCGATAAAGTATCATCATTTAGCTTTAAAAGATCAATAATTTGATACCAAGTTTTCAATACAATGTTTCAAAAATATTATATTCAAGTCTCGTAACTCATCTAACATCTCGATACGTTATATATTTTTATATATTGTAAAACACGCGACACTTTTTTTGTTTCATAGTTTTGTATAGATCTTTGGAAAAAAAAAAAACAAAAACGAAAAAAAAAACAAAAAAAATGGGTTTTACAATACAATATGTTTTATTTATACTACAGTTTACTGTATACGATCTAGTAACAAATGTAAATTGTAAATGTGTACGCGATATCTAGTTATGTATAATGTCATGAGTGACTGCTTTCGAAGCACTCTTTTTGAAAGCTCGTAATTGCAGCAAAACACTCTACATACACCTCTATCAAGTAGACTAAATCCGCTAGGATTGTGAATCCGCTAACTTGCATCATACAGAAAACTCTACAGTTTCTCTCTCTCTCTTCTTTGGATCGATACCTTTAAAGTATTAAATTGTTTGATATCCTTTATCAACGCACATAACTTTTGCAAATATTAAAATATCTTAAAATTTGTAACTATTAATACATATATATGTGTGTGTGTGTGTGTGTGTGTAGATTATTAAGATTAATTAAACTCTATTACATACAGAATCTTATTTAGAAATTTTAACAGCAGAGTGCAAGAAAGACGTTTGCAACATTGAAGCTTGTTTTACTAATTAAAACTAATTAATACAGTGATGTATATACGGTGATGTATATATTGTAGCAATCCTTGTCTTATTGCGCGACTGTCAAGTGCGACTTTGCGTGGCGGTGTGTCATCCGTCATCTCTCTCCACTTATCCTCGCTCGTTTTTCTTACTCGTTACTATTCTGCGGATCGTGGCCGCGGAAATTGCATCGGTCCGAAACCTCATTCGTGGTCGTCGTCGTCACACACGCCACAGGTCGGCGATAAAGCCACTATACTCGGACGACTCGAAACATACGAATATAACAAAACACGTCGTTGCGCGACTACGGAAAAGTGCTGCCGATGCGAATTTAAATGGACCTTGCTGAATTTAGATTTAATCGGAGGTCGTGAGCATAAAAGAAAGACATTTGCTGAGTAAGTAAAGAAGGTCGGTTTTGTGCCGAAAGTGCCTCGTAGCGAAGGGAGCAAGAAAAGAAAGAAATTTTATTACACCGATAAAACTGCCTGGTGAACTTTAAAAAAATAATCATTTTCGTAAAATTGAACTAATAATTGACTAACGTCCCAGTCTATTTTCTTTCGGAAAATATATGTCTTAAAAATAATCAATCGTAATGATGCAATGATATTCTAGGAAATAAATATCGCAATGAAAATTAAAAGCGTACAATATACGCCTTTTAAATCATTTCCGATAATTATTTAATTAATTTGATGATAATTAAGGAAATAGAAAAAAAAATGAAAAATGAAAAGCAAAAAAGTTATAACACTTTTATTTCAAAACTAATAAATGAAAAATGCAGCGCATAATTGTCTTACAATCTCCACAGCAACTTGTACCGTATGCTTGATACGCAACGTTGTCAAGCATGCGAGGTGCCGAAAAGCCTCTGAGAAACTCTGAAAGACGTAGAACCTCTGAACTTCGTCACGACATTTAAGTTTATAGCGACAATGAAGAGTGTTTCGTAGGAAACTGCGCGCACTTCAACGCCAATATGGCGAGGCAAGTTTACCACTTCAGAAATTGCCAAGGTGCAAGCGTTTGCATAACGATCTTCTTATGTCGAAGCGAAGTAAACGACTTCTATGACGACAGGTACTAAGGTACGCAAGTTTCTTTCTTTTCTTTTACGAAAATCAATTTCCAAAGAATTTAATTTCAAAATTCTTTAAGCAAACACAGCAAAGACTATACAATTACAAATAATACTTTTAAGCTAATTGTTTCAATTGATTTTCTTTTACTTTAACAAAATATACTTTATAAAATAATAAGTGCTTTTAATTCTCTAAGCTTATTATCCTCTCTTTGATTAAATTTCTAAGCATAGAAAGATTTCACGAGATTTAATTTTGCATAGCAACGGCACTATGGCCGCACAAAATGAAGTAAATGTTTAACCTTTCCATCACGCAAGGAATACCAATATTGACAGACGATAAACGATCAAAAATCCTATATAAAAATATGAATAATCCACTAATATAGAGGAGAATAACGTAAAGTGGAAAAATTGATAAAAGACATGAAAAAATCCAATAGTTTCTACGATATTAAAGTATATGTGTACACAGTCGCAACATTCAGAAAGATTTAAATCTATTTTTTACCATTTCGTAACGTCTTGATTTGTTTGAGCACTGTATCTCGTTGCACAGAAATAATACTACAATAATCTCGATCGATTATCTCGAGAATCAAAAATGTTGAAAAGAAAGGGATAAGGGGGGAGTTTGCTTAAAAGTAATATACACTTTTTTGCGTTTCAAAACCCGTTTGAAAACCCGATCCGATATCCGTGCAAGATTATTATTTCACGTTACAAGACTACAAGTGTCTTACGGTACGACGAGAAGTCGGTACGACGGAACGCAAATACACTCACACAATACGGCAAACACAAATACACTCACAACGTTCGCGATGTGTGCTGCAACGTCCAATTAATACTTTGTTGATCTGTAATTGGAGCATCGTGATTAGACTACTGCGTTGGTCGATGTAGCTTAGCCCCGGGCGATGGGGAACACCGTTCCCGCGGTATATGCAGATGCCCTCGCCGCCGACCCGCCTATCGTAACAACCTACGTGCAGGCAACTCATCCGAGACAAACTGCAATTCCTCGTACTACTTACGTCGTACAAGATACAATTTCAAGCGGGCCAAACAACAGAGGAAAGGGAGCGGGAAGAGGTAACTCGCTCTCCATGGAAATATATTTCACGGATCGTGATTAACGATCGTGCCGCGATGCTGCTCGTGCTTTTTGTCGCACATTTTTCTTCATCGCGCGCCGTGTAAGCCGCGTGGACATAAAAATTAGCTCCAAGGTAGAGCAAAAATCCCTTCTCCCAAGTTTGTCCAGCAACAAAAAACAAGTTTCTGCCCGAGGGGGGCTGTTTGATGGCAAAAGAGAGACGGACACACGGAAGCGTGTCGTATTTCGTATCGTTATTACATAACGTGCCACCCATACGTTCACGCGTGCGCGCGAGTCAACAAGTGGCAATATATCTCGCGAATATATTCTTAGCGTAAGCGTTATTTATGTTCTCGCTAGACCAGAGCAACGTAAAAAAGGGCGGAGAATGAAAGAAGGCAGCTTGCCGCTTGCAGTCGAGACTCGCGCTAAAGACGATGGCGCTTTTATGTAAAGAGCTCGGGGAGCTTCCAGCTCCGTGCTTGATTAGTAGCCTGCATTGCAAAACGTATCGAGTTTCAAAGCCATCGCTTCGCACGATCGATGATATCTCGAAAGTAAACTTTAAACTTTAAACGCACACCGATTTCCCGGAACGAGGACCCGTAACGTTACGAGGCTTTAAAAAAGGCCGCCGATTAATCTCGATAAGAAATTGAACACAATTACAACTGAGTGCCGAAGACTGCTCCGTGGAAAAGCTTACTTCTACATCTATGAAGAACCGAACAAAATAGCCACAATAAAATAACTCATCGCGAAAAGAGAAAAATTCAATGGGACGTGCGAAATAGCGTTCAGAAATATGCGATAAAATTTACGACGTTTTTTGTTGCCTCGACGCCACTACATAGAATGCACCGGTGTTATATTCCCCCGGAGTACCCCACGATAACCGCTGTCATGGGGTGACACATTGCAAACGCGGCGGTTTTAATTGTATGCGATATGGCGAATATGGGTTACTCGCATATGTTTTCAACGCATGAAAATATGAGACACGCGCAGTTTGCGCGTGAATATTAATGTGTATCAAAAATGCGGGTGACAAGTTAAAGATTTAGCAACGAGAAAAAGTCTCTCTCTCTCTTTCTCTCTGCTGTTTAATTTGATCCAATAACTTGATCGTATACCCTAATATTATATTAAAATGTGTTTCGCAAGTTACATTAAAAATTTTTGCGATGTTACGCTAAATTATACAAGGAAAATTCGCAAGGTAGTGGAGTAGTCTTGGAAATATTACAAGTTATTATAAATATATCTTTAAACCGTAGCCTTTATTTGTACGTATGTCCTTCAGAATCTCATCATTCCGAACCGCAATGCATTTCCATGCAATCGTAAAACACCACTCTTCACTCTGTAAATAACACGACCACTCAGAGAAGACGCAGAAGGGTTCTATCGACGATCGGTGGCGTTGGCAATTTCTGTTTTTATCGTCCATCAACTCACCGGAATCGTCGATCTATAAGAGATGCTGGACGTCATGCCCGAGGATGAAACACCCCCGTAGTCATTGAGGTATCTTAGCGACGTGCGCCAAGTATTTATGTAAGAGGACAACACGGAAATACATCGGCTGTCTTCTTGTACATTTTGCCGCCAGGAATGCAATATCGGTTTTTTTTGCATAATTTTGTAAAAATAAAATTAAGCGACAAGACGTCAGATGTTCTTTGTTTTATTTAATCCAACTCGTTCGGGAAAACGGACCAATCTCACAGTTGCATTAAATCAAAGCCTTAAATACCAGAAATATGCGCGCGCGCGCGCGCGCGCGCGCGCGCGTGTGTGTGTGTGTGTGTGTGTGTGTGTGTGTGTGTGTGTGTACTACTGCATCTTCTTATTATTATTATTATTATAATAACATATTTCTAATAAAAAAAAATGTAAAAGATAAACTTTGCTATAAATACAAACGATTCTATTGTAATGAAGAATATGTTTTATGATACCAAATTGTGACCATATGCTTAAATATGAATCTGTATTCAAAGAAAATACAAGATGAAATACAATTGAATACATAAGAATTTAAACAATCATTTCAAAGTAACTATAAATTTGATAATGTCAAAATTATGATATTATTATTATAGTGATTTATATAGTGATTATTATTATTATTATTATTATTATAGTTTAGAACACGTCTTGGTCGATTTTTTTTATCGAAAGTACGATATTAATTGCAATACAAATATCAAAATTCCATTTAATTACTGTAAAATTAATTTGTCCAATAAGCGTATCATCGAAACATTTAAATATATAGCAAATTGATGAGATTATTATTATTATCATGAAAATGTGTTTCGTCCATTTCCGAGGCTTAACTGGCATGAATTATTATACTCCTGGATTACTCATCAATTTGCTCAGCATATACACAATTAATATCAGCTTTCGTATTTCGATTTATTGATACGTATTATTAGTATCATTAGTTTATGTTACTAGGACATTTATACAAATAAATATTCAAATAAATGCAAAAATATTATAACTTAAAAAATTGTATAAAAAGAAAAAAAATATTTTTCATATAATACAAAATAAATAAGAAAGCATAATAGAACTCTTTTGAAAATACAAAAAAAAAATCATCAAATTACTCTGAGCGACACATACTCATTTTATGATTCTGTTATTCTTGATTGTAAAAAGAAATTTAATTGAATGTGAGTCACTTTCGGGAAAAAAGAGAATGATGTATCGTAATAATATTGAAATGTCCCGTAACCGCGTGTGATTCAAATCGTCAGATCGATCGATTTCAGGTCTGCAATTAGGAAATTACGCGCTCAAACGCGACACGATATCCTACATACAATTGCTGCAATAGTGCGCATGCACGAATGCAACCCTGTGCCATTACCAGAATTACGCACCGATTTATGTCTCTTACGTGGTGCTAGTAAATTTGTCGTTTGCCAAATTAAATTTCTTTACGCATATCGCGTCCATGATTATTTACGCTTTCCAACAAAATTTCTACGTTATAATTTCGATATTGCAATTAAAATATTGCAATTAAAATAAATGAATAATTCATAAATGTGAATCTAAACAATGTTCTCAGCAATATTTAATTTGCTAGCATTAGCATGCATAGCATTACGATACGCTTGTACATTTATAATAATTAATATAAAAAATAATATATTTCCTTTCCTTACATTTCCTTTTGGACATAAAATTAAATCTATCGATAACCCAGTGAACATACATCAATATTATAATTTTCCACAGCAATATAGATGTAATATACAGCAATGCTGAATAGGAAATTATAACATTAACGCTGATAAGTTAATATATCTATCAAATGAGATAAATAAAATTTTACAGTCAAGAACTATATTTGATAGTCCACAACAATGTTCTTATATAGGAAATAATTGAAACTTGAAATTTGACCTCGTAATTGCGTTAATTCCAATGAGTAAGACAGTGACACGTGGAGCAACTTGTATCGCTACCTAATAACGATTCGAATCTACCGTTTGAACCATCCTATATGTAATATAACATAGCGCTACACTGCACATTGCAAAACAAGTTCTAAGGCGGTGCGCGGGTTAATTTTTCATTATTACAAAATATATTTAACATACAAAACAGAAATATTGAAAATATTCAAGAATTATAAAACATAAAATATCTGATAGTTGATATGAAGCGATATTTCAACTGAAGCTTTTAAGAGCTTTCTGCATGTAACACCGAAATTATAAGCTTCGCCTTCATATGTGAATGAGAATTATGGGCTGTCATATGAGCTGTCACAGCATAAGATCGCAATTAGTTCCTCTGCCAAGCGCAACTTGATTAATCCAAAATACAGGATCAATATACGCCAACGATCGCGTCATAGGTATTAAAGGCTGAGTCTTCATTGCTGACAAGACAAGGTTTATTCGTAACGCAACGATAATCCCCGGCTCCGGTTGTCAGTATGGATATATCACCAATATTGTACATTATGGAAGACGGCCGACATTATGGATGTCGATACAGGGAACGATACTGAGGAAACAGTGTAGAACGAGCCACGTGATAAAATCAATAATCCAATACAGATGTCGGCAATCTGCTTCCGGTTGACAAGCTCGTGGGAGGAGCTCTTTTCCTGATTATGTGCCCCATTAATATATTAATATTTCAAAGAATATTTTCGGATATTTCAGCAAAATTGTTGTATATAATTCACGTGTGTTTGTTGTAAATAATTTACTTAAAGCAAGTGATGTCACATTGATGATACTGACATTTCCGAGTTTCCTAATCAATTTCAGTTTCAATAAACTGTTACAAGACTAATAAAAATCAATATTATTTTATATATTCGAATTAGTATTTATATATAAAGAAAGGATAATTTACATATAAAATCTAAAAAGACCAATCATTTTTTTATTTTCTATGACATAGAATGTCATAAATTATTGGTTGTTCTCGCTTAAAGGTATTGAAGTATCTTCGAATGATGAGAATGCGTGAATGCGACATATACATGTTACGACAATCGTTAGATATTCACGCAAGCGCAATTAGTACAAGCGCCAAATCAATCTGCTGTAACTCATGAAATTTGAGACCGCAGTTTAATTGCCATATCTCAATTCTAATTGGTATATGTCAATGTGACTTTTATATTTATAATCCGCGCGCAATAATTTGCACAATTATTATTGATAAAAAAAGAAATAATTTGATATCAAATATAATTTATATTTTTATAAATTAATAAATTAAAAAACACACACTATAGAGCTTTTGAGTTTGAAGAATCATTAATTTGATTAAAGCAAATTAATCGTATTATCAAAAAGATCAATTTGATTCTTACATTTAATTTTGTCCTATTTTTTTAGTTAAAAACATTTTTCTTAATATTAATACATTGGCATTTTTGTATTATCATTAAAATGCATTAAACTGTTAACGTTAATTTATTTTATAACTTTAAGATTAGCGACAAGATAAAATCGTTTTGAGAACTCAATACATGAAGTAGTTTGTTATAACATATAAAATAATTAGCTGTAAAATAGAAAACATCGTCGAAATAAACGCCAATATGTAGACGACGCGAAGGCACCAACGGTATGGTTCGTTGTAAAAGCGGCAGTAATGCTGCTTTTACTAGGCAAAGACGAGCGTGTTACAGAGAAAACGTGACTTGAAATTCATAAGAAAAATCAGCTTCTCGCCGGTGGTCGTGGAGTAACGGCGTCATATTGAATCCTATCAAGACAGTGGATACTTTGGGATGCAGCGACTGCGACTCAGATTAATCCTTTCGTATTCGAAGGAAATGCCGAAAGGAAGTCAGACAGATCTTGTTTTTTTTTTTTTTTTTATTATACAAAAATTGGAATTTTCCAATTGTTCACCAATTCGAGAAAACGAGACTGCATTTTAAATTGAATTGATATCAAACAATTTGATAAAGTTGTTTTCTTCTCTTTATCTTTCCTTTTTTCATTTTATCTGACTTTACCTAGTATAACACGCTCTAGTATTCTCTGTTACATATATTAACGTAACATGTTAACGTATTAAATATTTTATATAGTAACATTTCTAAAGAGCGTCACATCTTTTTCCTTTATCATTTTAGTACATGTACATATATATTATTCCACAAATTACAATAATAAATTTGCAATATTTCAATTATTTTAATATTCTGCATATGAGTAGATTACAAAATTATATACATATAAAATTGTTTCTCCATTAATTATAATTTTTTTAATAAGTGATATCGGTTATTCATGCTCCAAGCATTGAAATAATGAACTTTTAAAATCTCAACTGAGGAATTACAAGATTAGCATTTGCAACGGATGTAATAGAATCCGTTGGGCCCATTTAATTCCATTAGACGGCACTTAGGATCGTAACGTTTGGAATGTTTCGTGCAAACTTTTGCGATTTGGAGCTTCATACCGGACGCTATCGTCCCAACTCGAAACGTACAAATTGTACAAATGCGCAAGAACTCGATTACAATGAATTTCGTTAATTATTTTACATGACGATAAACATGTCGTTTCTAGCTATTAACATTATTCTTTCTTGCAAACACGAAAATATTCACAATCGTCGGAATCTGGTAATAGCCCGAAAACAAGCGATGAGAAAAAAAAGCAGACAAAAATTTAAAAACCAAACATGTTTAAATTTTCCTTTGAACGATGTAAGCATTAATGCGTAAAGTTTCTTCAAATTCTTAAAATTCTTAAATGTTAAAACAACAAGAGATAATTGGCATTGAATTCAATTTTTCTCTTTATCTCAATAATATCGTCGATATTTGGAACATAGTGTTAATTGCAAAAAATATTATTATGCAATTAGAACATGGAGCGTCATTATTTTATAATCCGCATTAATAAATTATCAGTTAATTTAAATTCTAAAAAAAAAAACAAAAAGCGTATGAGTGAAATGCTTATTAAAATATAATAATAATATGTACAACAAGTCACCATAAATAGACAATTAGTTACATAAATGTATACAAACAAATTAACTTGTTCATTAGTTATTATATTCTCACTAACGTTTATTAATTGTTCCATACCAATTTATATATGATTGAGGATTGCACTGTTTCGATACTATTATATATTAATTTATAAAATTGCATATTAAAAAGTGCAATGAATTGCAAAGGGAAAAGATAATTGCTCACATTGAGTTTTCTATTAAAATATAATTAAATACATTTGTAATTTAATTAATAAAGAACATTATTCAGAAAAGAATTATCGTGCGCACGATGCAAAAATATATTTATTATAAAAAACTGTTAATTTTTTCTAAATATAAAAAACATGAATTATGCAAATATAGATAATAAAATGAAATAATAAAGATGACTAATACCTTCATCTATCAATTTAGTATGCAAAATTATTATTATTATAAACACAGAATGTAAATCCACTTTAGATGATTTCATTAAATATACTATGCCATGTATATATAAAAGATTACGTCTATATAATATTTTATATACTTATTCGTATATTTTACATATATATACATATAAAACTTATATCAACAATATAATATACAAATGCTCCATTATAATATATTTAAAACAGTTCAAAGTAGATCTACGTCATTTATATAAAAGAAACTGACATATTATGAAAAACGTACATTACTTTATGAAAAGATAAAATATTAGAAATTAATCTACATATTTCAATGCACAATAAACAGAAATATCGAATTCATAAAATAGCAACGTTTTAAACAACGTTTTCTGCGTTTCTGAAAGAAAAATATTGCTTTGTTTGAGTGACGTTAAAAATTCAATGTAAATTTATATATAGGGCACAACATAACATTATTAAGAATCCAAATTACTATTAAATTGTCTGTAAATTTCACAAATACGAAATTAATATACAATTAAATTATTGAACTAATATTGCATTTTTCGTCACATATAAGATAGAAAATGACATGAATTATTCAGCGTGTATTTCATTTTCAATTATGCATACCAACTAACGCAATTGATCCTTTCTTCGGCAATTGATGATTCCCTTCTCCCTTCCTGATAATACTAACACATATTCACTTCTATTACTGAATATGAAATGTGAAACTCGTAAAGACGCGTTGAATCTTGCCTTGGCGAATATTTGGCAAGTGAACGCATTGTCTGAAGTTAGTTCCTCATAATACAACCGGGCGATTAAACTTTAAATAGGTTAAGATATGTGGGTATCGACATAATTTAACTCAAAGAATGTACTCTGAAATCCTTTAGACTTTACGTACGTAATGTAGTTATTTGTTATTTCCTTATAACACAAAGACACAAGAAAGGTTACAATAATAAAGTAGAGTTATAATAATAAAAGTTATTTGTGATAAAAAATAATCCCATTATAAAAAATTTAGAAAAATATTATTTACTTTAGAGAAATAAAATTTAGAGAGAGAGAAAAATAAAAATTATATTTTAAATATATAGAAATTTGCAAAATAAAAGCAAAATTGCTTTTACAATGTGTATTTGACACATTCATATCAAATATAATTTTACATAGAAAAAAAAATTTTAATTAGCATACTACAATTATTCAATAATATATTTCATACTTTTGTACATTTTACTTTGAAAAATGTAAAATATGCAAATCGTATTATTAATTACACAATGTTATCACACGAATATGAAAATAGTTTACACAGTTCAGCGAAAAAACCTCAAGGTAAAGAATTAATGACACAATCTCCTAAAAAAATTGTATCATATACAATAAAAGTCTATTAATAGAAAATATCGATTTTCAATGTAGATACCGTACAGGCAAAAAAAAAAAGTATAGGATGTCGGTGAACTTTTTATAATCTGCTGTGGTGTACATGCTACAATATATTCATATAAAAAGGCAGCTCAATATCAGATGATGTGGCTGCACACAAGATAGATAAATCACGAATCGCAAGAAAGAAAATCGAATAAAGCGAGGAAATGAAACGAGGCAAGGCAGCAGCCGAGAGTGCATCAATTAAATCCATCGGTATACGTCGATTTTTCGCTAATAAAAGATGCAGAACTTGACGATTATATCCTGGACCTGTTGCTGCCCATTTGTTACTCGACAAAGCCTACGTTAACGAAATACGCAATATCCTTTTTTCATTCTGTATGTCTCTTTTTAATAATATAAAACCAAATAAACTCGCGAGCTCTGTTTCCCTGAAACTAATCAAGAAAACAAGGCTGACGATATCCGACAGAACGACAGAATGTCACCATGTCACATCACAATGCGTATGGCATATCGAGTGGCATCTACGCATTCGTCCATTTTTTTATTCGAGCAAATATTGTTTGTTTGAATAGGAAGAACATCTATTACAAAATCTTTCGCAATAATTCAATCGCACTCAATTCATTTAATTATCTACACTAACTAACTTCTCAGAAACTTATACATATAATTTATACAATGCTATCAGCATGTCACACATTTTGAAATCATTAATTATACGATTAAATCTTTTATGACATCGCATTTAATCTTAGAAATCTCATCTATAAGCACACAAATGCAATATTTTTATATTTTTATATTATCAAAGACAGACGCTGAGCGAATTTTAATCATAACTATATGCGATTCCTTTTTTTTTCTTTATGAGTAAAAGAAAAATCCTCTCTATATTTTTTATTCTTCTTCGGATTCTTTATATTTTTGACACGGTAGATACTCACAAAAATATGTGAACGTAAGGGAAAGAAGATCCGTGATTAATAATTTAAGATATGATGATGTGTTCAATATACAGAGACGAAATAGTTCTCAATTCATGTGCGGAGTTTCTGCAACAATGAATAATTTCTTACAATCGTTTCTTACAATTTAGACAACGAATGCTACATAAATCCTATATATTTTATTTTAATAATACTTGGATTGATGTAACATTTTAAAATGTAAAAAGTCAATAACAAAAAAAAGAACATTATCAGTATTAAAGAATATAATATCAGTCTTGCGTTAAATATATCATATGTAAAACGAATCAAGTACAATGCACTCTTTATTGATTATTACAAAGAAGATATAATAAAAGAATAAGAGTAAGATTAAAAAAATTAAAAAAATATCATTCGGTATTATAAAAGTTAAACTTAAATAATTTTATTTATCATTAAATATACAAATCTCCACATGAAATACAATATGAATTGAAATTCAGATAAAGTTGTTTATATTATCTTGAAAATAGCAAAGTTGAAAAATCACAGTATATAAATATCATTGCATGTCCAATTTCAGAATAGTAAAGTTTAAAATTGGAAAAACAGATTGACTGAGCTGAGATAGAGCGACTGAAAGATCACTTTCGGTAAATCTCTCTGGCACTCTGTATAAATAAGAAATTTTTCAAAAATCGGTGATACTTTTTCTTTTATATCGCACGTATTTCATGAAATAATTTAAGTTTCTGTAAAATAAAATAATAACATTAAAAATCGTTTAATGAGTAAATTTTTCTTTCGAAAAAAATTGTCATGAGAAGTATATAAGAAAAAGAAAAAGAAAGAATTGTGTGTGTGTATGTGTGTGTGTGTGTGTGTGTGTGTGTGTGTGTGTGTGTAATGGTAATGTGTGATATCCAAATCATTTTTTAATTAAGATCAAATCTATAATTATTAAACGAACGTTTCAGAAAATCGCAAGTGTTTCATTAATCACCCTAAATTGTATGTAAACCCATTTTAATACGAATTTAGAGTTCAATATACATTTCGAAACATTAATATTGTTAATTCCACAACAGTTGATGTTCCGTGCACGCCTGTAAAACGTTCGCAGTCATCTATAAAGTCGATATTCAAAGCCAAATGAAACGGTCCAACGAGCAGGTATCTCGTCGTCGCTTCGTCGGTCGTTCGTTTTATTGAAACAATGTGTATAAAAGGGCATGGCGCTGCGATGAAAATAGATGATTTATAAAAATATCTCAGATATGAAAATTCGTATGAAAATGGTCAATTGTAGCGCTTAATGACGTTAATTAAAATCGATTCTCTTCCGCAACGATGAATTTATCTGTCCTTCTGACACGATTGACTAAAAACTAATAATACACGATTTATGGGCATCCATACGAACATATGTATGATAAATCGTTTCTAAAAATTATACTTTCTTTTACAAATAGCTAGATAACACATTTACAATCACAAATAAACTTGCGCCATTGCCAATTATAAATTTTATACTATATATTGAATAATTTTTATATAACATTTTTTATGCGTCTAGGTGCATTCGTAAAAAATTAATATTAATGTGTAAATAAAGTAAATTTCAAACAAATATAATGTAAAATTTTTTTAAAATTTATATAATTTGCATAATTAAAATTCCAGATAACGTTTATTTATTTTCGTTTTAACATTACGCGATATAGCATCCGATATAATATCCTGAAATTTTTTTTATTCAGCGTATCATTCTGCGTTATACTGTCGGACGGATAAAAAGCTCGCAAGATTGCATCTGCGTTCACATTTGAAAGTTATACCGATGCGCATCTGCGTGCAAGCCGACATTACGGTCATGTTGGATTTACGCGTCGCGACGGCAGCTAGCGAGCGTATGTGCCGCCGTCGATTCGTATCCCGCTGTCTCGCCAAGCCGTTCGCGGCTGTGATCCGCCCTCCCCCCCCCCACTCTCTCTCTCTCTCTCTCTCTCTCTCTCTCTCTCTCTCTCTGGCTAATTTAAACTTTTATTCATGAAGACATTTTAAATTCCGATGGCAAAATTGGCCTAGTACCCCGTATTCGTTCACAGTCAAGACATCTCCGCGACCTTTTGGCAATCGCATAGATCTACCTCTTTATTCTTTTCACTATTGAGAATCGCTCTCTCCTTTCCTCATGTCTATTATAGCTTTTTCTTATCCTTCTTTTTTTGCAAATTAGATAACTAGCGTTTGCTTCTCGTGCATAGCATGGTAGTGTCACGTGCGCTTGACACTCACAATCAGCCAATGTGTCTCGCTCGTCCGTCGTCCTCGTTCCCTCCTTTCTTTCTTCTTTTACAGCGCGCATGGAACATACGGGCCGTTTGTCTTTGAAACGATGGAATTTAGTCATACAACGAGAAACCGATCACGTATATAATACGCCGGTATTGTCATAAGCGAGAAGCGGAGATGTACAACGCGGCGTATTCAGATATTTTTAGCAGGAACTTGGCCGCTATGTTGAAGTCCTATACTTGCAGTTGTTTATTAAAAATTGCACACGGTGTGACGAATACTTGGTGCATAAATCGATTCAGAGTATTCTCAATATGAAAACAATATTTTAAACTTTTTAAAAACAAAAACGTATTATTCTTTTCAATAAGAAAAAGAACATACGAAAAAGAACTTTTCTTTATTGTTTTCTTTCATACCATGATTTCTTCAATACTAAAAAAATGCCATTCAGGTCTCTGCAATGTTGTTTCGCAATATTTTTCATAATTAATCATAATTATGAAAATCCAATTATAAACATACAATGCTTAAGATTTTGCAGTATTAAGAGTTTACAAGATTAAAAACTTTCAGAAGAAACATGAATTAATATACATATATTATTTATAATTGCTATATACATATATATATATATATATATATATATATATATATATATATATATATGTATAGCTATGTAAATACCTGTAATGTTTGAACGCCTTTTCATTTATTTTTTCAAAGATACATAAAAACGTATAAGTAAGAGATCCACTATTTTGAAATTCATTATATTGAAATTTCAATAATTTCATTAATGTCTTTCATTTATTGTTCAAACCATGTTTGAATTTCTGCCGACAGCCCTCTGTTACGATACGAGACTCAGGCACAATATATCACCTCGACGTTTCACTTGTAAGCAGATATGTGTAGGATCACAAGTCTTGCCAAAGAAGCTTTCAGAAGCTTACCTGTACCTGCACGCGCATAGAATTACGTATACTATCTTTGGAATATGACGCTCGTAGTTACACGCACAACAATATAATCATGATTAATTGCAATTATACCAAACTTCTCATTTCAACTACTATGCTTCGTTTTTCATACGGTAACACTCCAATTTATTTGATAAAAGAAAGAAAAAAGAAAAAAGAGAAATAAGGTATCGGATTTTTTCTGAATACAAATATCTAAAACTTTTTCGTAGAACATCTAATTGATTATAATTGATCTTGAGATATTATTATTTATATTTACTCACTTTTTTGAAGTTATTTGCAGATTTGATTTGTATGCGCACGTGCGTGTGTGCGTACACGCATGTGTGTCATTCGTCATACTATACAAAATATTTTAAAAAGATTTTTTTAATTATAACTTAATAACTATATTATATATATATACACATTCACGTTATTTCACAAACAAGCGAAACTCGAATAGTACGATGTGATGATGAATAATTTTATAAAAGTGACCTTGTATGGCGCCATATCAATGACATTAATATAGCAAATATTTTCTTCCGTCACCGAACAAAATTATACAAAATTTATTTTCATACACCGTTCATACTGTTGTCAAATGCGTCTCGGTAGTTTAACAAGTTTTGTGACAGAAATATGCAGTATGTGTGTGTGCGATCTCTCGCTCGCGCCACTTGTACGGAGTTTTATTATGACACGACGATATCGATGCTTTCATTGTACAGCTCCAATTTAACGGCGCAAAATGGTAAAGTGGATTTACAAACATGGCAGCGAGTCGATTGCAAACATATGCGCATTTACAGTCAGCCATGCTACCTTTTGTGAACAAGCGGTATAATTTTTAACAATACAACAATCGAACGCTTGCAAAATATTGCGATGCAACATAGTCAACGTCCAACAAGAACTCTAAAGAATTGTTTGGGAGCTAGAAAGCGATACAAATGTATGAATAATAAAATCTGCGTAAAATAAAACAAGACGTATCTCAGATACATACCAGTGTACATAATTATATAAGAAGATAGTTTTCAAATTATTTTATAAGTCTTAATGATAATTTCCATCATAAAAACAATATATTATGTGAATAAGTATATCATGTATATAATTGGCAATGTTAAAACTGCACTGTTAAAACTTAAAATAATAACTCGTATTTAGAATGATGCATGATTCAATAATAAAAACAAGAAAAAAAGAGAAAGGAAAGATCGGCCGAAAAAAGTGTATATATATATATATATATATATATATATATATATATATATATATCAAATATCAGATGATGGTGAAAAATTTCATTTTGGACGCGATTTCATCCATCTCCATCATAAGAGTCGCTATGCGTGCGTCTTCTTCTGTTACGACGCAGACATTAGTCGGATTTGATTTATCGATCCGTTTTGTTGAAGTTTCGTTACACGCGAATAAAAGGACATTTATCGCTGTTCCAAGTGTAGGGCAGACGCGAATGCATTATATGTATTTACGAGTTGTTAAGGGTTGTTACATGTATACATCAGCAACGTACCGAGACGATCACGAAACTCGCAAATCAAGTCCTGTCAAAACTGATAATCTTTGGAGAAGATACCAAAGTCAATATCATCAAAAAGAATAAATTACCAACATAAATGTCTTGTCTTTATATTCTTAAATGTATACTTAATACGTAATATTTTTTTAGAGATATATCTGTTTTCATTTTGGAATTATTCTGTCTATCTATGTATCTGCTGATAGTTTTAAGAACTACTTTCAATTGATATATCACTTGTTTAATACTTCTCTAATTCTGCTTTATGCGTATAAAAAATTCAAATCTGTATTTTTATTGCGTGTATCTGCATAAAAAGTATTTTCGAAGCATTTGCATTTAAAAGATCTCTTGTAAGGGAGATTCCAATCTAAATTCTAATCTCTCAGAAAGAAGTATGAAAATGATTTAAGTTATTTTTAAGTATTTTTTGAAAAGAAACAATGTTGCAATGTTACGTACTATGCAAAAATATTTTTTTCCGGGATTAAATATTTCTAACAAACTTCTATACCTCAAAGAGATTTGATTAATTTCACCTATTATGTATAACTTAATAAAATTTTAATATTCATTATTCTCTTTTCTCTTAATGCGTAATAGGAACGTCATAATCATAAATCATCGATATGATATTTATCTTGAAGTCATCGTAATAATAATAATAGTGATAACATTAAGAAGCATTTTATTATCAGAAACATAAGAGTTAATACTGCTTATGAATCATTTGTCAACTCTTAAATTATACTAGTGTATTCTTAATCGTTAAATGTTTCATTAGCATGTAAATGTACGTGCGACGTTTAACGCTAAACGTGCTCATCTAATTACAAATTTTATTTTTCTTACAAAGATCGCGGCTCGTGTTACGACTGAAAAATATATGACCACATTTAGTGCTAAATATGTTATTAGTGCCTCGCGAATATGGGCCTTTGTTTCGGTCGGTTCGCGTACGCTGCAACCTACACGCAAAATTGCCTTGATTACTTTAACAAGTACGCTTTTAACGGGATACAGGGCAATAACGCGATGTAGAAACCTTCGCAGATGTTAAAGAATTAACGAGAGCTGTTACAACGCATTCGCATAACAGTTAAAAGGTTAAATGAAGGAATGATGAAGTATGAAGCCAACAGAGCCAACAGAGCCAACAGAGCCATAGATCGTGATGCGAAGTAATATGTAATATCTTTCCAACACGCGCAGATAAAAGATTAAATTTTAAACTCACGGTATGATATCCATTATCCATCATTAGCAATCTTTTTCCAAACAATCTTTCAGAATTACTAAAGAAATGTTCGTATTCTCTCATGTACTCAATTTCTTTCCTTTTCTTCTCCTTTTCCTTGTTTCTTTTCCTCTTCCTTTCCAAATTGCAGAAACCTGAAATATAAAAATATACGATTAAGAATACACAATTTTATTTCCATATTAATTAAGTAAATTTATAATTACTTATCTTATTGCAAATATAACTCTGGAAATATGCATTTTATTTTTATAAATATTATATATATTTTTCGTAATGAACTTTTACATTAACGTTATAATTGCATATACAGAGATTTCTTAAAAGTGAGTATGAGTTATTTTTATAAAATTTGTCTTTCTACATAAATCTACGTATAAATTATGTGTGAGATCGAAAAAGTAATTTCTTCAATATATCATCAACTTTATTGTTTAATTATGTATGATTACAAAATATGGAATAAATCATTCAAACGAATATTTCAAATTTTTAACTTGTGTTAAGGTAAGGCCAAAAATTCGAGTTTCTGTTATTTTAACTATTTTGCGACGAATATTTAAGATTTGTCAAAATCGGAAAAAGACTTTTCTTGTGAAATGGCTTATTATTATATATTGGCTGAGTAATACGAACGATTCAAAGTACTCGCTAATTAATTGCGCTAGTTAATGATAAAAACTGGATAATTATAAGAACTAGAAGAAATGAATTTTCTAGTAAAAAAATTTTGGATAAGAAAAAGATTAGAATAATATGTGTAACAGTAATATATATATATATATATATATATATATATATATATATATATATAAACAATAAATATACAGATAATATAATTTTAATGAAAAAATTTGTACATTGATATGTTTTCATTTAATTTAATTCATTTATAATTTTTATTTCACTAGATTTCTTTTTACAATTTATTCTCATAGCTGATTAAATCAATTTTTTATATGCTTTATAAAATTTTCGTGTATTCATCTTTTTTTATTATCTCTTTCTATTATGACTTCTCCTATATTGCCACAGTTATATATAAAAAGTACACACGCACACACAGAGACGTTCATCTTTGGTCATCAGTGCACTCAATTGGAATGTTAATTTACGGTCTTTTGGAAGCAAGAGATTCGATTATTACCTTATTGCTTTTGTCAGACTTTATTGCTAATCAATTATTTTCGCTACAATAACATTCGCCTGCCGCCCCTATATCTTTTTATTTTCTCTTTTTTCTTTAGTTGCCTGCAACAGACGTTTAGTCCTTGATATCATCGACATCCCCACGAAAAACTGGAGTATCTCATTTATTTCTTGTGAGCATTTTATAAGAAGCGCCCCCAAGTATTTATCAAAAAAAAACTGTAACATATACTAATACGAATCTCTGCGAATGGCCTGTGTCCTCTTTTACAAAATACAATATTGATTCTATCTTGTACACAGCTGCATTATTAGAATTCACGTCTTATCGGAAAAATGTTCATCTTCTTTTAAAGAAATGCTTTGTCGCAGCGTATGTAAATACATAAATACATCTTACAAATTTTGTGAGAACAAAATTTCAGAAACACGTAATTAATAAATAATATATTTAATTTAAATACTGATACATTATTCCTCTCATATATGTCTATATATAAAATTTCTAGTATTCTTGCCAAGTAAAATTGTTAAAGTATACAATTCAAAAATACGAATCTACAATTTACGATATATTTTCAGAGCTATTACAAAATAGCATCGCATATTGGTGCTTCAATTTATTCACGCGTTAATCGGCAGAAAGCCAGAAATATTACATAAAAGTAAAAATTGTTTTCCAAGATACACATGAATATACATTTTCTGGCAATTTCGGGATTGTATTCTTCGCGATTGTATATTCGATGTATAAATTATTCTGATCACATCCCAAAAGCGCGAAAGTGATTTATACCCGTAGCTTATAGGAGTGCATATTATTCTTGGTTGGTTGCAATATCGCGCACTGTCAATATTTACGACTAGCATCAAACGATGTCTCGAATCCACGATAACTTAAATTTTACATTACCCCGTATACGTGTCAGGTGTATTTTACAAATAATGTGTAAGTCTGAGATTCTGTAAATTAAGGTAGATTAATACTACCTTAAAGTTAAATCTTTTTCCGTTCTTTAAAATTGTTATACTTTCTCATGATATTATACAACTTAGAGAGATACATTTCAGTGATACATTTCTTAATTAGCGATAGGAAAAATACAAATACAGCAGACAACTAAATCGTATTTTTGCATTTCTGGATTTCTGATTGAATCTACATTGATTACAAAAGTGGTGCATCGGATTTTACTATACTTATTTACTGCATTTAGAACATCAACCGTAAAACGTATAAATTTGAAATCTTGGAATCTACCATTTACTACGCAAACGATTTCTTCCGTGATTGTTCTCAAATTGTAATAGACTCATAGTAGAACCTACTCTCAATCTAGCTTTCATGGATGGTCTATTTTGACATGTTGAAAAACACGATGCTATTTTCTCATGCAGCTTTTGCATATAAGCTGAATATACGAGATGCGTTTAATCGGTCACACAGCGCACAGCGCGTCTAAATTTATTTATTGTGAAAAATAAGCGAATTAAACGAAATCGAAAGAAACGCATTTTCGCAAATCTGAAAACCTAATCTTCAACCTAATCTTCAACCTAATTTTCAAGATAGTAAATTCGTAATTTTTTAAAATCCGTTCTACTCTCTTTTATATTTCTTTTTATCCCGATATTACTTAATTGTGCCGAGTACAAAATAAAGAGAAATTTTTAAAGCCAATATCTGATTTCAAAGATTGGAAATAAAATTATCCTATTTTTTTTATTATTCTTCATAGACACGAGTACAATGTTTCCTATTTCTAAAATAATATACCTTTAATAAACTATGTAATACCATTTTCGTCAGATATCTTTATATAACTGATTGTTGAGATTTGGACAAGAGATGGAATGGAGGAATGAGATGCTTTCTCTCTTAAATTATACTTTTAAATCTAAATAAATTAGATTAAATATTCCACTTTATTTGTATATTAAAATAAATGCCTTTAGGCAATCATAATTTTGATGATTGTTATCGAAAAATTGGTGACATCTCTCGCTCTGTAATTTAAATGATATTTCATTCAGTCAATAACACTCACCGCAACCATATTTACGAAACTTTCGATAATCAACGATACTTTTCGTTGCAAGAACAATTGCCAATTGGAAAGCGATAATCCTCGCTGGCGAAGAATCGGCGTTTCGCAAGCACGATTTCGCACCAGATATTTCGTCCGTGGATACTGCGGATTACTGCAGTGACGACTATGCCGATAGCTTTTTCCGGTTTGGTCGGATTGTGCGTCATAAATTATAAGCAGTTTCAGAAACTGTTACGCGTAGATTCGACGAGAGTGGGCAATCTCCTTGATATATATATATATATATATATATATATATATATATATATGTGTGTATGGTCGCTTTCCACCCTTTCGTGCTCTTATCCCATTCCCTTATAACTTCAATTCGCAAACTGTTGAGCAAATTCGATACGGAGACATGAAAATAAGAATGTTATTCTTGATTTTAAATAAATCTTAGTATGCGTGACCTTCTCGAATAGACATCAACAAAATGAAGATGTTTGTTGATATTATCAATATAATTCAGTTTCATTTGAGATTACAGTACTTGTGATATAATAAGATTCTTTACAAGATTGCACATAGAAGAACTAGAATTAAATGGAGTCTTGATTTTATCTATTCTTAAAAACGCCAAAATGTAGATAATATCATTTCATTATAATCGAGCAGACTCGTCAGAGTAATGTTTGGAGATATGCTTTGTATCTAAAATATCTAGCTTATCACGACAAATATATATATAAGTATATATAAACATTACTCTACTATACTATATATATATATATATATATATATATATAGATATATATATATATATATATATATATTATTATAAGCAACATCATCAAACAAAAAATTGATTAGTCTCTATCAATTCGGTACACGAAAATGCAACGAAATGCAACGAAATGCAACGTTCTCAAAGCTTTACTTGAATGCGTCTTCAGGAAATCAAAATGCTCTTGGATTTTAAATTCTAATTCCCAAGTAATAAAAGGGTAAGAGGAACATCGGGATGACGAAGTTGGGAAAGTTCCTCGCGCACTTAGCAGTGGCGAGTCATTCGAAGAACATCGACTAAATTACTACAGCAATTTTCAGAATTAATGTCTGCAAACGATAAAGATGGAGACGCAGATGAGATAAATCCCCTTAATTTACTGTAGCTCCATTTTTGGTTGGAACTTTAGCAGATAAATGATTACGGTGCAGATGTTACTAACTTTTAGCATTTTACTGTCGACATAACAGCTTAATTCATCTGTCATTGTTCGATTATAAAAACTTCAATGAAAATTATCGCTGTCATATTGACTTATTAGATTCATTATCGTCGTCATTGCATTAATGATGATACGTGTCCGATTTAACGTATCGATCTCGTCAGATCGTTCGATGCTATCAGACACGCGACTGACGTGCGACCAAGTGAATGGCCCTGATAAATTACAATTGTGCGTTCTCTCTCACGCATTTTGACTGTACTATCAACAAATTTTATCCTGTCATCCAACATATCAATAACAAATAAAATATTACAAAATCTATGTTTTAGAAATCTATATTTTAGTATACATGTCGAATTATATGTGAAAAAACATATACTCCCTCCGTTTTAACTAATTTTTGGTTGGCAATCGGAAGTAAAAGCTTATCGCTTCATGCTATTTTTTATATTCTTAATAAATGTAAAATCCAATTTTTTACTTATCGGGTTTCAAAACTAATGCTAACGATGACAATTTACCCCAGAGTTACTTACTTTAAAAAAACCTCAGGTTAGCTTCTGTTTTTGAAATGAATTTTTTGAAATAGCTACGTAGAATGCTGTGTCTTTTTGCACAAACTGTTGCCATGGTAAAAAATATATAAAAATTTTTTAATCCTAAGTCTGTGTAAAGAAAACAGTTTGTAGGGATAAAACTGAAATACCAGGAGTATATTGAAAATGCATATTGAAAAGCCATATGCCTGAAGTCAAAGCTTCCGCTTTACTTTATATAGATAACGCTACGTTTAGTTTTCATATTAAATTAAGCAAACTATAATATGAACTAGCCAACTAATATTTTTATATATTCATAAAATTTTTCAGTCATAAGATAATGCTTTCGTTGTATTCGAAAGCATAATTACCTCTTTATATATCAGTAAATTCTGAATCAAAAGCTGGCCTGTCAAATACAACTGTTAGTACAATAACGCACTAATAAAGGCACATTAATGCGATAAGAGATGTTCATTCAAACAGTATCCGTGTGCGGTCTAGGATAAAATCTAAATTAGCGATCACGCAAAGCAAGACTAGATTGATTCTAATATTAGCTTCTACATTTTTGCGAGAAATGTCTGTTGGCATCTGTTGACGTTCGTCAACCAACGTTGCGAGATTGAGATATTAACAAACAGTTTTCAACAATATATAATAAGATAATGTACGTTTTAATGATATGTGACATTTTATGATATGTGATGATAAACACGTTTTAATGATAGTGTTTTAATGATACGAGTAGTTTTTAATGATATAACCAAATGGATTTACACTATTTTTAAAATTGACTTATACCAATAAGAAAACTGACAAACATCAAAAATAAAGTTTTGCATAGGAGATTTTAACTTTTTCATAGGACTATAGTATAGTCATAAGATTGTAACTTTAAATGTCTTCATTCCTTGATGGGCATTCTTTCTCGATCATCACTCCCTTCGGTACTCTCAACACGAATTCTATTACCCAATATCAGATAAAATTCCTTTCATGACATATACATAGCCATATGCAAGCCAAAGATGATATTTCGCTCGTTCAATATCATCGACTAAAATATTCTTCCAACGATAGGGATCGACTGGGAAACGTCAACATTGACGTGACTCAATCGCTGATTTATATATAATAAAATTCCCACACGCGAATATTTTTATTAAATTAATGCAAAAATTTACTTATAAACTCCAGCAAAAAAAGTGAGCTAAGAATCGAGTTATATTTGTAAAAAATAAAAAAAGAAACGACAGTGAAGCATTATAACAATTGATTCAAAACGCAAATTAACTAATAAATCATAAATTTAAACAACTATATTTGTACTGATTATGTCAAATGTAAATAATTATTCGCAAGCATTAAATTCGTTGTCAGACGTTATTTTATTAAATTAAATTTAGAAATATTTCTTTGTTAATTTCATTGCTATCTACGTTGCATAATATTCTAAAGTAATGCTATAAAAAAATGCATTAAAAAAAAAAAAGAAAAAAAGAAATTACGTAGCAATTATTTGCTATATATAGTTATGCCAATGTAAATGTCTAAATATTTATTGATCGAGAAAGATTGTATCAATAAAACTGTGACAAACATATAAGATTAACGTGTCCGTTGGGTCTTCATTTTATCTAAATGTATCGCCTAACGCTGAGTTTGCAATTTCACGTAAAAATAAGAAAACGACAACGCAATTTAACGCCTAGACATTTATTATGATATATCTGATGCATGTAGTTTTTATTCATCCAACTTTAATATATATCTGACGAGAAACTTTACCAAAATTTATTACTTATTATTGAACTTGAAAATTTAGTAAAAAAACCAATTTACTAAATAATTTCAAAAATATTTATTGATTATTAATAATAACGGAAATTCTTGTCTCTCATGCCTCATTGCAAATTTTCGGGAGCGATACGTGAAGGAATTTTCCATTGTATCATAACGAAAGCATCGTGAATGAACAGTTTGATCAAGATCGCATATTTTAGCGGAAATTTTATTAGATACACCGTCCGGAATCTTCGACACGTAGGAGAAGGGGAAATTGAAGCTCCATATTTTCCTGCTCATCGTTACCTTCGACGAACGATGCTGGCGCGAGAATAATTTAAATAGGAAATCGGAATGCCACCGTTCTCTCATATTTTATCGCGCGACTTTATTAGACCGAAGGAAGAAGAAGCCTACGCCGGAATCTGATAACTCGTAATTGCGTAAAAACGAAATGCAAAGAAGTAGAACTGAGCTAATTTAACGAACGAAGGATAATGAAATTTAAATCTCTGCTCGTTTTCATCTCGCTACTGTCAAATTTCTTCTCGCCGACCGAAATGAGATTCGTCCTATCTTGTCTTTGACGAAGACTCAAATAGTTCCGAGGTGAGAGAGGCTTCGTTTCGAGATCTAAACGTGACAGCCGTGGCAGTGTAGCCTGTCAGAATTAAAATAAGAAGTACAAACGCGGTCGACATATGTGCAATTTCTATGCCTTACACTCTGGAAATATTCCTCGAAAGAAATAATTTCGGATATTTATCAAATATCTCGCATGAATAACGAGCTTGTTTTTCAAATAAATTTTATATAAAGATAAAAACGAGAAAACATACAACAAAAAAATGACGAATAAAAATTCCTTGCTATTTTCTGTAAAAAAAAAAAAAAAAAAAAAGAAAAAAGAAAAAAGTATAAATTTTATTCTGATTTGATGAAAAATTTGTGTTCTATAGATATACAAAGATTAAATTTGTTGTGAAAAATAACTTTAAAAATAGTTTACGGAAAATATCGGTGAAACACGTGCTTGCATTAGAGAATAACCCACGCGCAACTATCGATCTGAAAACACAATCTATAGAAACAGAGGTAAAGAATTCAGCTACGAATACATATATGCTATTTTTCTATATATTGCGTTCCTTGTAACCGAAAGATACAACTTGTACATTCAATTTCGCGAAAATTATAACGAGTATTTCCGAAGGAATTGAACGAAATACAATCAAAAATTCTCGCATAAAAATGTTATTTTACGCGAATATATACAATCGTGTATATACACACACACACACACACACACACACACACACACACACACGCGCGCGCGCGATTATATATATGTATTTGTATAACCATAATAAAACTGATTAAGAAAACTTGTAAAAAATTGATATTAAAGTTGTATGTTACACACAATCGCAAAATTCTATCTCTCTAGAAAATAACGAATATCTGAATCTTCGGAAAATTTATATGATCAATGTATATGATTACCAAGTCAAACATATTTGTATGTATATTTAATACAATGTAAGAAACGCACTTATATTTTTGTTCATTTAAAGTATAGAAAGTATCGCATTTAAGAATATAAAAGATTGTAAATGTTTATTTCAATCTCTGGCTGAAAATAATCCAACAACTAAATTTCCAAATCTCACATTCGTGTAATTTTTGTTTGGCATTACAATCTGCAACGGTTATTTGTCTTTCTATTTTTATTACTCGAGCAGGTTGTTTGGACTGTTGAATTTGTTGAGATTAGCATACGCATATATATCGAGACTAAAATCTTAAGCTCGACGAAGAGTCAATTTTCAAAAGCGACTTGGCACTCTTGGAGAACAGTTATTTAGTACGAATACGAGGCAGCGGTGTGTGGTCTAACCAGTTTATTTGCCAGACTCAGACCTGGTCAATTCTCGAGGGACTGATTTCTCGGTGGCAGAGGTGGTTTTCCGGTTTTCTCACTGTGACCACCATCGAATATTGTAGTCGCGTTACAACATTCGTAAAGTCGATACTATATAGAGTCATTTGGATAATGGGAAAGGTGATATTGTTTTGAAAATATAGGATGATATGAAAATTATTTTTTTCTTTTTTCATACTAAAATTGCAGTACAGAAATAAAATCAATGATATCAATTCGAATTCAAAACTGCACCTTATAGCATAAAAAACATTATTTTAATTAACAATTATCGTTTTCAAAAACATATTATATGTGAAATGTACTACTACTTTTGAAAAACTTAATATATTAATGTCATGTTTATCCGCTATCCGCTAAAAGATAATAATTCCATCATGTCGTATATTGTATTAAATATTAAAAAGTCTCTTTTGATACATACCACCGAGATACAAGCGAGCTTTTATCTATGCAGTAAATAGAATTTCGCTAATTCTATTAAAAGTTAATTTGAGAGAGCCAGCGAGGTAAAAAGCCGCTTTGCATAGTAAAGTAAAATATATGTTGCTGTATATACATATCATTTTAATAACCAATGTATTCTAAAATATTGAAAGGGATTGAAAGTGTACAAAATGATAGAAATTGAATTTTATATTATTGTTATCGTACAATATAAATAAGTATCAAGCATATTTATCAAACATGTTGCTTTAATGATTAAAAAATGATTTGATGATAAAAATCCCTAAGAAAATTTCATTCAATCTTTAAATTATATAATGAGATAATAAAATTTCTCTCTCTCTTTCTCGAAATTTATTTCTTGAAATTTATATGTACAGATATATGACTCTTACATATAGATATCTGTCATTTAATATAAATAAAAGTATTTCGATTTAAACATAAATGCATGTACAGGCATAAATACAATGTAATATGTCAATGCAATGCGCTCGATATGTTTCATTTAAAAAGTATTAATTAAGTTATAAGATTTAATTAAATTCTAAAGAGGTACTTTTATATAATTTATATATTAACTTGCACATTAGTAGATTTAAAAAATATGCAATAGAAATAAAAAAAATATTAAAAAATATGCGTTGCATATAGTATTTGAAATTGAGAATCGCAATTCGAAGCGCGGCATTGCCATCACTTTACGATCTCTCTTCGCAGCGTAAAATATTTGATTACGTCTTAGCTATATCAAACGTAAGGTAGGTCTAAGGAATTAAACAAAAGCGTGTTTTATCTTTGTGCTCTGCACGCACAGTGGCGGTTTGCTCCGCGAAAATAAATCTGTTGCAATCATACGCATGCGCCTACACACACACACACACGCGCGCGCGCGCGCGCGCGCGCATAGCTGCAATTGACTACTTTATATCTATTATAATCGCTACTTTTAGAAAAAAACAACCTATTAAATCAACAGCTTATTTGAGTCAACTATCAGAAAAAAAAATAATTAAAGAAAAATAAGAATTATTATATAGATTTGCTTAGTAAATATCGCTATGATTGAAATTTTCTATTGTTTCATTTGTTAAACTTTTAGCAAGTTTAAAATTTATGTTTCTATATCTTACCTCTATATCTTACCTTTTTTCTAATAGAGATAATTCTAATAGAGAATTCCAGCCGATACAAGTGGTCCAATTCGCTATCAACTTTACAAAATCGATCTTCTTTCAAGTTTGAAATTGTAGCTTGCAGAGAGGAATAAACACTCGCGAGTTTTGATAAAAGTTGGATACTAAAGCCACAGTTTGGTATGTTTACAACGTAACCGATGCAAGAGCTTCGTCTTCTTCTTCTTATTCTTGACCGAAACTGTCTTACGGCACCAACACAAACTACGATTCAATTCGAAAAATGTATGAGCAGAATCAAAAAAGCGTCATGACGCAATACCAATTAATAATTTTTTTGAGGACAAAAGACGAATCACTCAACGGCCCGAGAAGGACTCAAAAGCTTCGATGCTGATACTGATACTCCTGGAAAATGGCCGTTTCTAAACGGCGCCAACACAAGCCACGATTCAATGCGAAAAATAATTAATGCAAAAGAAAGTTGTATGAGCAAAGATAAAAAAAAATGCATGATGAGCAAAAAATCGAAAATGCGTGATGACGCATCACAAAAAAAAAATCACTGTAGGAACAAAACACTCCCATCCACTTAACGGCCTAAAGACGACTCGATTTGAAACTGAACTCTCAAAAGTTTCGTTTTAGGTGTTGGACCAGATATTAGACTTGTTCCTACCCGACGAGATATTAGACTTGTTCTTTTTAGCTGAACTGGTTGTATTAGATTGTACTCACAGTTCATCTTTCTTTCTTACACTGGAAGAAGAAAAATAAATTCTGAACTAGTGCAGCAAGTTCAGCTAAAAAGAATAGACTCTATTAAATACCGATAATCTTACGGGAGTGGCGTGACCGCTTTTGGGGCCTCATTGGCTGAGTTTAACAGAGAAAGCAGATCAGTGAGCGTTCAGTGATTCTTTATTATGATTGGTTTCTACACTTATATTCAACGAAGATCTAAAGGCAAGGACCAATTATATTGAAAAATCACTGAGCGCTCACTGATCTGCTTTCTCTGCTGAACGCAGCCATTAATGGACACGAAAATTTGCCCACGGTTGTCGGTCTTTAATAGTATCTCGTCAGTGGTTGGACAGATGACGCTTCAGTGACATTCGACAGAGGTCATCGGCGTAAAAGAATAAAAATTCAAGGACTAGGTGGCGCGTCTGCAGTAGGTATAACCGGAGCAATATAACCTCGAAGAGGAGGCAGATAACCCGCTATCTACGGATGAACTGTCAATTCCGGTGTGTAGAGGGGCGTGTTTTGCGGCCGTCTGGAGAGGTCGGGGAAATTCGTGTAGACTGACCAGAGTCCGCGAATTTCCGTGAGCGCTACCGGTGCACACGATCGCACACGGTGCACACGCTAAAGCCTCGTTTAATAAAGTTTAATCGGCGACCGCGCCCGTTGAACCCGCCTCGAGTGATCGAGTGTGTCCGCCGCGTGTTCGTTGATTCATCACTATTGCTATTCGACCGCGTCCCATCTCGCCATTCTCGATTTTCTCGTCCGCGCGCGCAATTGACAGCATCCTGAGATATCCTCTACAAGCAACAAGCAAACGCGAAATGACGGAAGTACATAATTTGGGTGTCGATGCCATCAGCTGTCATGCATGGAACAGAGATAGATCTGGTACGGAGTTCAATTTTCTTTGCAATGCTATGTATCGCTGATTGTTAGATTTGATAGGAAAAAGTGATAATTTATTCATTTTTGCAGAGGTTGCCATATGCCCGAATAACAATGAAATTCAAGTGCACAAACGTACTTCATCTGGATGGAAGTTGCTCGAGACCTTGGAGGAACATCACATGGCTGTCATGGGAATTGATTGGGCGCCAAAAACTAACCGTATAGTCACTTGTTCCGCAGACAAGAACGCTTATGTGTGGACTCAGAAAGAAGATGGCAAGTGGGATCCCGCATGGGTTCTGCTCCGAATAAATCGAGCCGCTACTTGTGTAAAATGGTCACCCCTAGGTATGGTGTGCGTTTATAGAATTTACTTGATATTCCTTATTTCAGCTCTGTAGAAAAGTTGTCTTTGCAGAAAACAAATTTGCCGTGGGCTCCGGTGGACGAGTTATAGCTGTTTGTTACTTTGTATCAGAAAATAATTGGTGGTTATGTAAACATATTAAACGTCCGTTGAGGTCTACGGTAACTACTGTTGACTGGCATCCGGACAATAAGGTTCTGGTTGCTGGATCTACGGACTACAAGGTCCGTGTTTTCAGTGCATTTATCAGTGATATGGACGATGATCCTGGTACAAGTGCTTGGGGAAAAGTACAGAATATTACTTTAGGAACATTGTTGGCTGAGATTCCTAATACTCCCAATGGAGGTATAGCTATATATAATTGTCTTTTTTTATCCTCTTTTTATCCTATATTATCTGAAATGTAAAATATATATATATATATATATATATATATATATATATATATAAATTAAACATTTTCTGTTGTTACGAATTAAATTTAATATCCTTATTTTCAGGTGGCTGGATACATTCGGTAGCTTTCAGCCCATGTGGTAATAAAATCTGTTGGGTAGCGCACAATTCATCTATATGTGTTGCTGACGCTACTAAAGGAAACGGAATCATATATTCGGTCATGAGATTGTATACAGAGCATTTACCGTTTTTAAGTTGCATTTGGATAGATTCTAATAACATTGTTGCCGCGGTAATTATCGCAGCTCTTAAAATTATCCGACAAATATACTAACTTTTTCTATCTTACAGGGACATAGCTGTATGCCAATGTTGTATTCCGTAGATGACAACGGACAAATATATTTTGTTTCAAAGTTGGATAACACACAGAAAAAAGAGATTGCTGGATTATCTGCTATGCGAAAATTTCAGTCGCTAGATCGACAAGCAAGGAATGAGACGAACGATAACGCTTTGGATAGCGTGCATCAAAACACGATCAATTGTGTTCGCCGGGTATCCGATCATGAATTTAGCACAAGTAGTCTAGACGGACAACTTGTAGTTTGGGACTTGAAGGTAATTTATATTATTGCAAATTTTATGATGTTAATGTTAAGTGATATATTTTGATTAATCTCTGTTTTTATTAAGCTTTTAGAGAATTCCATTGCTGGTCTCAAGATAGCGTAAGCATGAAATTTTTTTTATATTGCGAAGATCAGAGATATTACATCCAATACAACGATGTATAAATGTTGAAATGAATACTATACAATTTCTCATTAATCAATCGCCTAGTTAAATTTCCCATACCCTTAGAAAAAAAAATTGTCGTTTATTCTTTATTACGATGCGTGGGTGAAACATCCAATAATGTATTCTTGCAAAAAGGTGACATTTGCTATTGACGTCGTTTGAATGTCATGGATGAATAAGGTATCCTAGAAGTCTGCGAGACTCTTTGAATCTTATGGTTCGCATATAATATCTTATAGATTTATAAGCTTTCATCTGACTCCTATACTTGAAAATTGATTAACTTGACTAATACGACATTTTCGATTCATTTAGTAAAAATATCAGATAATATACTCGAAGAATACAGAAAAAAATCACAAGTCTGTAGAAAAATAGAAAATCAATAAGTTAAAGTTTGTTATATTCTATTTTTATCTATAGAAGTTGTCGCGTTAAGAATATTAACTGTAAAATATTAACAAAAATATTAACTGTATCAAAAAGGAAGTCTTGGTTCTTTTATATGTAAATATACTTTTCCATTAATATACATATACGTTTTCATAATTTCTATTTATTTTTAATTTAAAAATATATCAAAAAATTTTATTCTTAATTTTTAAGGTACAAAATACAAGGAAAAACCATAGTAATCCCGAAGGGTAAAGCGATATTATGTATCATCAGGCGCGCAGTTCCGAGCGGTTTGCAGGCAGAAGTAAAGTAGCTGGCTCACACGCGCTCGAGGAAGGCACTCGATAAGCAGGGGTGGGAGAGAGGCAACCAGACAAGTTCAGCAACGCGCGAGTATCGATTCAGTCTCGCGCAAACCACCCTTACGTGTCGTCGTGGCCGCTGCAACGGCAGCCGCGCGTTCCAGCCTCGCTTTTGCCATGCCCGCCACCGTTGACATGTAAACAGAGAGATTCGCGAACAACGCTCGCGAATATCGCTGACTCGACGAGGTGACTCATCATCGGCGACGTTGACGTTAACCGTGACCCGGGCATCATATCAAATAGCGGATTATCCTGCGCCGATTCTGCGCAATTATTGATTATTCTCTGGTGGCGTGTGCTTAATTTTTCGTTCCCCTTTTTTTTTTCGCGATTCAGTTCAAGCCGGATCGTTACAAAATCATCGACAATTAATATAAGACGATTCGCTCTTAAAGATAAAGGAGGGTAAGAGGAAGAAGCGAATCTCGATTGCGCGCGCGCGCGCACGCACGCACGCGATCGCTGTCATCCTTCCGAGAGCGCGCGTCACCGGCGCGCAGCGTCTTCATTCGCGAGGGAGACATTCGCTCGCACCCTATCTACGTCCGACGTCCATCATCGAGCCGAATATGACGCGGCTCCGTCATCTACAAATTGTACCGTGTTACTCTTGACTACGAAGCGCGCGGACGCCAAGAGACGTGACAAGTGCGGAACGAAACGTGAAGAGTGCCTCATCGAGGTATCATGTCTTCGATCTCGGCACAGGGCGTCGTCGAACGTGCCAGCGCTGAACTGACCAAACGAATTAATGGTCTGGGATTACGGACGTCGAAGCATCATGGTCGGTGGTGAATCGCTTCCCTCCTCGCCATCTTTCATCTTTCCACTCCACGTTTACATCCCCATCTCTTTGTCCGTCTACCTATTCTATCTATCTGTGTTCGATACCTTTCCTTCCGTCAACTACCGCGCCACCTCCCCCTCTTCGTGACAGCGTGCGTAAAAGCATAACGCACCTTCTCCGCGTTTAAATCCGCGTTAGCTTCGATTTTTTTTTTTTTTTTCGCGCAGCACTATCGAGGGCAGGAAGGGAGATTACCCTCGCGTGGCGTGGATTGGTGTCAAGTTTATCTTCCGCTTAAACGGCGATGAAAAATAAAAAGCTGCTGACAAAGGGTTGCCGACGCCGATCTCGCGATTTTTCTCGCTCGACGAATCTTGGACGGAATCTTCGACATTCGAGTCTGATGTTACGTAATCGCGACATCGGTTTCATCTCTTTGCCAAAGCTTGTCTCCTTTGTCTTCTTTTATCTATCGGTAATCACTTGAGCGATGCCAATTTGTTAGGTAACGCGGGAACGCTCACCCCTTTGCTACACGCAATATTTTCTCCATAATTTATTAAATGGCACCGCTCGACGTAACTTTCGTCGTCGCAATTTCAACTGCAACGGAATCGATAGCTTACGTCCTCGTACACGCAAAATAGCAGCAAATACCGCAAACTCGACTGTGACAAAATGTTTTTAAGGCGACACGCTTATTCGACCATTTAGGATCACGATTCGAGACAATCACGACCATTCCATTTGCTCAATCGATCAAGAAAATCTCACTTAAATAATCACGATTTGAGAATCGAATGAATTCAACTCAAAGCGAAATGGCCTGATTTGACTTCGATTCGTTCGCCTTTCCCTTCCTGAAGGGGACCGCGCTGCGTCGACCACAAGGATGGCGTGATTGATCGCCATCCTTGACGATTTAAAAACACGCCGTCCTAATATCGTCCTAATTGCGCCGATCGCATTTACGCGATTTCAGATACGCAAATAGGAAATATCTGTGACTGGACAAACGCCAGGACCAGGACGGCAAGATCGCAATTAACTTGGCTAGAGCCCCAGAAAGTTTTCAGGGCAACACGAGAGACACGAACCTTGCCGTCATTCTTTTTTCCACCCTACTTTTGCATCTCCGACTTTTGGCCACTGATGCACGTAACGCGTGCGTTGATTAATAAGATAAAAAAATTAACCAATTATTCGCCACTCGATTCAATCGCGTTAATCTTATCGCCTTTCGTACAAGATAAGACTATCAGGTGCAGTTATGCTGAGAATAAAAATAATTTAACAAGATAAATGACAACGGGAAATAGCGGTGCACCACGAGCCAAATAGAATATTCAGCTTAGAATAAGCCTAAGAAGTCTCGAATAATCTCATGCCAAATCTTATTAGAGAAAAATTACAGTATAATTATGCTAATGATATCGATTCAAAAGTTAGTAGAAAATTCTCTTCGACTGATGAATCTTGTGTATCCTGCTATATAATTCCCCCAAGTATATGCCAAGAAAAGTATATTTCCGGAGAAATTCAGTTGTTAAAATATTCATATTTTACATTTGCATCTTGTGTAACGTTCTAAATTCCGTAAATCTTCTTTTCAGAATTGTAAATTTTCATGATTCTCGGATTCTCGGCTTCTCGGTTTGCTTCAACAATCTTTTACGGTCATTTATATCACTGGATTAACTTTAATCGCGATACGATACACATATCTTTTATCTTTTCTCAATTAATTCTTTAAATTAAGAGAAGATAAAAAATAAATTAAACTAAGAATTAAGTTAAAGTTAATTTACATTGATAGAAATGGACGTTAATGTTTCTTTCAAATAAGACAAGTAAGGTTTATAAAAATACAAAGTTTTCATCTGAGAATACTTAAACGTCGGTACAAATCTTTCTTTTCAAATCTTACAAACGCTTGTCCTTTCGATCCTCGTTGAATTTCCCACTTTCCAATTTTGTAGGTTTCCGTTTCTACAAATTCCTCACTCCATGAATTCTTGATTCAAATTTCATCCGTGGCTCCAAAATCCCGTTTTTTTTTTCAACTCTGGATTTTTAAAATCATTTTGATCTGCGCAAACTTTTTGCTTTTTCACCGGCGAAAAAAATGTCAAATTGTTAAATGATGTTAAATTTTTTAAAGGAAGCGGCAAGACCAGCGTTATGGAACGCGTGACAAATGTCTTCTGCGGCGGTAGTGGTAGCGTCGCTTACATGAATTTGCAAAGCGCAAATAATGCAAACGCAACGCCCGAGAAGCCCAGCCGAAGTGCCGCGCAGACTATCAACAATGTGCCAGCGGGCAATAATAAGGAACGTTTAAATAATGTCACTCCGAGCAGAACTAGGATATCTAGAAACAGGATGAAGCTAGCCGTTCCCTTGGCCAGCGGAGGAACCGGTGGTTACATGCCACCAACTACATGGGAGCAGCTGATGCAGGACGATAATTTTCTTGGACGATTTTTTCTCTACTTTAACGCTACGGAAAGAAGAACTTTAGCTCAGGTGGCGTAACAAATGAAATTTTTTATTCCAATATCTTAATATTAATATAATATAAATTGTGCAAACGAAATCAAAATCTCTCCGAGAATACAATTCCTTTTAAATATTTGCGCAATTTTCTTTGTAGTTTTAAAGGAAAAATGCGTGCCAACTCAACTTATTGTGTTATTATCTGCAGGTTTGCACGAGATGGAGAGATGTTTTGTACGCAAGACCACGACTCTGGACGGGACTGGTGCCAGTGGTGCGTTGCCGTGAGGCTCGTGCCATGCAACCGAGCGCGCGTACCCGACTTTACGCTTCTTTGGTAAGAAGAGGCTTCGATTCGTTAGTCCTCCTAGGTGCGACCGATGAAGATATTCCAGAATTAACACGCGGTTTCCCGTTAGCACAACGATACGTGCATTCTTTATCATTGCGATGCTGCGCGATAACGGACAGAGGTCTTGAAGCTCTTTTGGACCATTTGCAGGTAAATTTAGTACGCTTACTTTTCGCTGCATATCGTTGCTTTTAAATGCATAAACTTGCATAAATGTATAAATGTCAATAAATAAAATTGTAAACATATGAAACTAAAAGAACGATATTTTTATTCTTATTTGAAATAAATTGAAGAAAATTCAAAAAAAGATTTAAAAGATTAAAAATTTTTATGCGATATGAATTATCACATTCATATAATTTTGTTTGTATGATGTATTCATGAAGAATATTACGAATATCCGCAAATAACGTTGAAAATAGAAAAGTATTGAATAACAATAAACACATATATATTCTTGATCAGCTTTGATTTGAAAATAAGGAGTACTGATGTTTAGGCCTGACTTTTGTTTAGGCGAAAGATATTTCCCATTCAAACTGAGACTTAATCTACGGCTCGCGATTCGACTAAATTGTAGTTGTTTGTTAACGAGATTGTCAAATGACACGATATATATATATATATATATGTGTGTATGTGTATATCTCAATATCAACTTACAGTTTGCCTTTATTTTTAGGCTTTATACGAGCTTGAATTGGCCGGCTGCAACGAGATAACAGAAGCCGGCCTGTGGGCATGCCTCACCCCCAGAATAGTATCGTTGTCTTTGTCAGATTGCATTAATGTCGCCGATGAGGCTGTCGGTGCCGTGGCTCAACTGTTACCGAGTCTCTATGAATTCTCTCTACAAGCTTATCACGTTACTGATGCTGCACTCGGATACTTCAGTGCGAAGCAAAGCAGTGCACTCAGCATCTTGAAATTGCAATCTTGTTGGGAACTTACAAATCACGGTGTAGTAAATATTGGTAAGAATCGCTATCGCTTCTCTTTAAAAATAATTAACTCGAGTTAACTTTAAAAACATATTACACGTTAATCCAAATAGATAATAAAATTTTATTTTATCAAATTGGAATCTTTATTCTTCGATTAAAATCAAGTGACATAATAAGTGATAAAGTGATATAATAAATGATAATATGATGGCAAAGAGCGCGTGAAATTATTCTTGGAAAATATAAGCTTAGAATTTTGTTAATTTTAAATTTTAATTATCATTCTTCTGTTAATGACAAAGAAACATTAGATATAGCAATAATAATAGTCCGAAATTAAAACAGGTACATACGTGCTTGAGATTAAATTTAGATTTAAGGAACACAGGCTTTATTTAGCTTTCAAGCTGTCTCTCACACACACACACACACACACACACACACACACACACACACACACACAAGCATCACTAATCAGATTCAAGTCATAGTGAACTGAGACATGGTGAAAAATAAATGAATGTATTATTTATTTGTATCTTTTATATCGTCTTTTTTCAAAGTAGATATTATTTGAACATTTGTATATGAAAATATATTTTTTGCATCTTTTTATGATGTTAAGATAATACTTAGCAAAGTTTTCTGTATATAATTTAATTAATGTATTTATTTTTGTTTTAGTACATTCCTTACCCAATTTGACTGTGCTGTCGCTTTCTGGATGCAGTAAAGTAACAGATGACGGCGTTGAATTAATCGCAGAAAACTTGCCAAGATTGCGTTCCTTAGATCTCAGCTGGTGCTCAAGGATTACAGATGCAGCCTTAGAATATATCGCCTGTGATTTGAATAATTTAGAAGAACTCACATTAGATAGGTAAGAAAAGATTATTTAAATGTAACTTGATTCGTTTACTTTTCATTAAAAGATTATTTGTCAAGACAATAAATCAATCTCAGGTACATCTTATTTAATATTTCGTGTTTCTCTATAAAATAAATTCAATGTAATTTATAATAACGCATTCGTTTGGAGTTTTTATATCGTATATTTCCTATATTTTTATACAGATGTGTACACATTACGGATATCGGCGTCGGTTACATTTCCACAATGGTTTCGTTGAGTGCATTGTTTTTGAGGTGGTGTTCGCAACTTAGAGATTTCGGTCTTCAACACTTGTGCGTCATGAGATCTTTACAAGTGTTGTCCGTGGCAGGTAAGAGATCCTGTACACCAACTTAATCGTAAATTTATGCAATTTTTCTTCTCTAAAATATTTATATGGTAGATTGTATATAAAGTGTATTATTTATATTTAAATAAAAATATTATTATTTATATAAATTTATATATTTAATTTATTTTTATTATTTATATAATTTATATATATAAATATATTATTTATATTTAATTAAAAAGAGAAACAAAAGCATTAATTTTAAAAATACATTTTTATTGCTAAATTATATATTATTTTTAATTAATAATATAATTAATATAAATTAATATAAATTCGTTAATGCTTTTATGTGGATGTGTGTTTAACTTGCATAGAAAAAGTTGAAAATTGCGTAAATTTAATTATCTATATATATATATATATATATATATATATATATATAATAAAGATATATATTAAATAAGGATATATATTTAATATGTAATAAGGATATATATTAAATTATATTTAATTTTATATAGGTTGTCCATTGCTCACAAGTAGTGGTTTATCTAGTCTGATACAGCTTCGACATTTACACGAACTAGAATTAACCAATTGTCCAGGAACGTCACGAGAATTGTTTGATTATTTACGTGAACATCTACCGCGTTGCCTAATCATTGAATAAATATTGAATAAGAACCAAGATTGAAATATTGAATAATACCTGCGAATAAAATTCGTTCATATGCAAAAAATATACGTGTCAAACAGAAGGAATTAAGCACTGTAAGAAACAGATTTTGATTGAAGAATGCGGAAAACGATAGTTTGAACAAAAAGATGGAAGTAGTATAAATGAGAAGGAGCAGCATAGGATGAATAAGAAGCAACTGACGTCCAGATAGTGAAGGAACACTGTTTTCCTCGTAATAATCTAAGAGAATACTAGCCCTCAAATCTTGCAAAATATAACGCATAAACATTTTTAATACATTGATGTCCCATGCACTTCCGTTCGTATTTTTTCATTCTGCCACGTAATCACGTTACGGGCATGTATGGTTGCAATTGTATCTATATTAATTAGACAAAACAGAAAGAAGACTCATATGTGTAATGTACAAAAGTGAATAATGTATATTAGAAAAGATTGATGATGCATCAAAAAAAAAAAAAGAAATTAACGAGTCCTTCCTTTCGCCTCCTAATAATGTAGAAAGTTTGAATAAAGATATAGCAAGAGACTCAATAGTTAGAACTGTGATAAATTTATATTGTATATAATCTTGATTGGTTCGCGTACACATTTTAAATGATGATTATATCATGGAGTGCATTTGACGGATTTAACAAAGCAATTTGATATAGTGAATCTAAGAATACACATTTTTAATCATTTAATTTTTGCTCGATTATTATCTCCGCCGAATGCATCTATCGAGTACGCATTATCTCGTTATTTGCGATTATAGTTGCAATCTACTACACACGTTGCTTGAAAGAAAGTATTTAACAAATATCAATTATACAGAAGGTAACATTCCAGACCGTATTATCTTCAATCTATTCATGATTCGTGTTATTTGTTTGATAGTATATATGCTATAGACGGAAAATCATGGTTCACGCGGTTATAGCACTCACGAATATAGCAATGTCATACGCGTATATCTCTGTGCAATTAGTGTTTTCTAAATTTAAGACTTTTTACTAACTGTATTCTTTGTGGTTTCTCAACTAAGTATATATATATTAATGTAACACATATAATTAGGTATATTCGCGTATTTCAAGTGAATAATAATTTTAATAATTTATTACATCGGTATGTGTTGTATTATACTTTTTATTGACATATATACATATATATTGAATAGGTAAGCTATTAATGAATAAATAAGTGCATCATATTAATCACTCTAAATGAGCACTGAGTACATCTAAGTTGCGTATTAAGACAACAGCAATAGAATGCCAAAGAATGTCTTTCTTAATTTAGTTGTTGCGCTATGTATTCAATATGCAATTTTAAAAAAATGGTGCAATATACATACATTATGCAATCATTATTCTTTTAAGACTTTTCTAATTACATTTTTCGTGTTTTCCAATTAAAATATATAATTAATAATTAATGTGATGTACAATTAAACAAGATATTTTAAAGAAAAGTCTTAAATATAAGAAACATTGTGATTGCACAATGTATATCGTATTACAACATCGCGCGTCTTTCATGTTAACACCGAAAATTTATAATTCTTTAAAATTGTTAAAATATCTTACGTAATATGATTGTGGATCGTAATAATAACAGATTTGAAATTTGTTCTGTTAAATCAAGTTAGAAATGATAACTGCATTCCGATATTTACTGCCAGTACTGAAAATATACAGTTCATGTCACGTATATTATATTCAATACTGAATGAATATTGAAATGCCAATATCTCACAGCGATCAAATAATCAAAGATCATTTTTATGCATTGTCATATGTTTGGCACAATACCTTTGTATATATTGTACAAATTATATATACATATATATATACATATATATATATATATATATATATATATATATGATAATTCTGTTATAAATCAAAACTGAACGTAATATATCTATGCAGGCAAAGCTATATTGAAAAACCGAGTCACACTGTAAACTATTGCTCATAGATACAATGTTTAATGATGATACAATAATACAATGGAATGTGCTGTGAAATAAAAATTTATTGACCAGAATTTATTGTACTTTAATTATGAATTTAATTTGCTTAGAAGATTCAGTTTGCCTAGAATGTATAACGTATATTATGCATTTTGCCACCAGGTAAGTAAACCTAGACCAGGTTCATCGATCGATCCCTAAAAAAGTATTAATATTATTGAAATTAAAGGCAACATATTATCACTATAACAATTCTGAAACATACATGTAGAACATATGGTGCAACATTATTAGCTTCCGGCTTTTCGTTTACATCACAAGATGCATTAGGTGCCAATGGTAAAGGTACTTCTGTAAAAATTTCTTTTACTACTCTAAATCGTATAATTTCTCCTGAAATAAAAAATTTCAATTTTGTGACAAGTGCTCTTACTAATCTTGTACACACACACACACACACACACACACACACACACATATATATATACACACACTGAAATATTGTTGCTGATGAATTAAATAAAAAACTTGCTAATAAAATAAGTTATTTTTAAATTAATTTTAAGTTATAGTAATTTAAATTAAATATTACTATAAGTTTACAAGGACATAGGTCTATGTATCATACTGCATTGCGATACTTCACACACACACACACACACACACACACACACACACACACACACACACATATCTACCTGCATCCATAAATAAATCATGCATTTCTCCATCTTCAGTCTTATATATCCAAACCCATGCTTGTTCTATCTGATCAAAACGTGATGGATGTTGTAATTTATGAGGTGGTATAACTATATCTTCAAAAAATCCTAATGTAACTGTAACAAAAAAACGAATGTTATTAATATATAAGAAATTACATATATATTACTGTATGAAAGCGATTGATTCTTAATCAATAGATCATGAGTTCATCCTGTATTTGTCTTATTTCATCTTGTATGTGTCATGATTTATAAAAAATTGATTAGATAATTGAAAATTGTAAGAAAAGTATACAATAAATTAAATCTGCCTCAAGAACAATAAACTAATAATATTTTATTCCTGTTGCTTATATATAATAATTATGTACAATAAAGATTGAATTATATGATTAAATTCTGTTACCATGTACACCTTCGGGACTACAACTTCGAATCTTCCCTATTAATATTTCTTCCATCCATGGACGAAATACAATAAATCGAAATGTCACCTTCGTATGAGAAGCTCCGTCTCCTGGGAAAATATACGACTCTTCGATCTTCGTAATGTCATGCAGCGTAATACAGAGTCCTACATCCTTATAAACCTATAATAATTTACTTTAAATCAGTTCCTGACGGTAAATTTATTATAATTTAAAATTAATTTAAAAATAGCTTACTTTATTAGCAAGTTTTCTGTTTAATTCATCAGCAACAATATCGTTCAATTTGTACTTAAAATTACTTGGTGGTATCCTAACAGTATCCTTTAATTCCGCCAACACAAACATCTTTACCTTAACCTCATACTGTAGGAGTAAAACTTGATACAACTTGATATCTACAGCAGCCGGGCTAATGTATGTATGATATATGTATAATGTACATATACTATATATATTTGCATATGCGTATATTTCAAGAATGGAGACTTGAGGGCGACTTTTACCAATTTCCGGTTAAGTTAATCGGCCAGTTATTTTATTGGAATTAACCAATCGAAATTTGTCCACAAATTTAACAACAATTACGATTAGTCAATTCCAATGGAACAATTGTCCAATTACATGAATCGGAATTGGTGAAAGTCGCCCTAAAAGTCAGAAAATAAAATAAACGATAATAAAAAAACAAAAAAAAGTAAAGTTCCTTTATTTTCATTTCACTAAACTCTTTATTCAAAAATCCTACTTGATAAATAGAATAGTATTTGATCGACTAATCAAAATCAACAAATTTTTGTTGCTATCATCCTGACTGGTCAATATATGCATATATGTGCGCATTTATCTGTAGTTTATGTCACGTGTGACGAAAGGTACGCATATACACGCTTTACAAAATCTATCTATAATATACGTTACGTGATTTATAAAAATTTTTAATATTAATAGTGAATTTTAGAACATTCCCAAATGTGTCGATTTCTTAAGCTACATTTCTTGCATCTTTTCTACATCCTTTCTGAGAAAAATTTTACTCGAAATATATGCTACACGTAACATATAGGATGCTTTTCAGCAAGCGACACAGATGACACAGAGTGCTAAGGGCCGGTCTGACCAACTATGGTTAATACTTAAGTTAAACAGCGAGTTAAATTTGAAAACTGCAAAGATAAAAACTTCGTCATTTCTAACTTAATTTCTTGTTGTAAACATTTGTATTTATATATTTTAAAGCATATATTTATATAATACTTTATTATATTTTAATCCACACTCTATATACTTTCTCTTTGTCATGCATAGGTTACGAGACCAAGACTGATTTTAGATTTTTTTGCTATTGGCAATTCTGCTGGTCAAATTAACCGGCCGATAGCGTTAATCGGAGTTGATGACACCGGCCCTAAGAAAAATAATGACATTATGTTAACTTGTAATCATTAAATGGAAAGCATCTCACGACGACGTGGAAATCGATCCGAGATGGACAGAGAATTGATCCATTACATTGGTCAATTCTTTGATCTCGCACCAATAACATCATGAATACAAAACACAGCTATCGAGATAAGGATACGGTTGCATACTAATTAGTATCATAAAAATAAAGTTTTGATGCGATATGTAAAGTTGCATACTAATTAGTAAAACTTTATTTTTATGATTTAATAAAATATATAAAAAGATAAACAATAAAATGTTACATTTATACACTATATTTATAATATATTCTTTATTATATACATATCAATACATGTTTCAAACTATTAATCTATGTAACTTATTTACTAATCGGTCCAAGATACTTTGTGTGTTCTCCATGAGCAATAATATCTTTACCATCATTTTTTGTAAGCTCTACTGCCAAGAAAGCAAGATTCTTTCCGACACGTAGAGTTCTAGCATCAACTATCACTATTTCACCAGGAAATGCAGCTTTCAAAAACCTATAACATGAATCATTCTAATGTAAGAATTTATACATTTTTTTTCTTATTACTCGTCTTGACTGTATGGCTGAAGTGTAAATAAATTCTATTCTACATATTTTTTTTACTAATAACAAGTTACAATAATCAAGTTCAATTTCTAATCTCTAATCAATATATATTTCATCTTAGATTGCATAAACGTTTTTATTTATAAAGAATAAAACTTTAACAAAACATATGTAGAAAAGAATGATACAAAATAGCGTAAATATTTTATTGTACATAGGTAAAAGTATGACAAAATAAAAAAAATAATTTAAATAAACAATTTGAGATTAAGATCCTTACGTCACATTCAAATTTACAGATGAACCAGGAGGAGAATTTTCTTTCGTTATTAGTGCATATGTAGATACACAATCTATAAGAGTACTAGTAAAACCACCATGTAAAAAGCCACCGAGATTTACATGCTCTTCAGTCACAATAAATTGCGCTTTACATTTCCCATCATCTGCTGACAGCACTTGTAACTAATACAAAAATTGCAAATATTGCAACGTATTGTATTTTTATATATAATATAATATACATATAATACAAAATAATACAAAATAATTTGTAGATTAGGTTCAAATAAATTGTGATAAATATGCAGTATAACATTTTCTCCTTTGATTTCTCTGTAATTGTATAAAATTTATGTACTTTCATGTACAGAATATATTCTGAATTGTCGGAAAATTGCTGCTCCAGATTCTTTTTATTTTCAAAAGATTGATTTTTGGATGTTGAGTTAAAAAATGATAATTTGTGGCTGTATATTTATTATATATTTTCTGCTTTAATTAATTAATAATTATTTTCTTATATAGCAGAGAATAGTTTGTGATTCAAGATTTATATATTTTTCATTCTTTTTATGAGTTGATATAGTTTTCATTCTTTTTGTGAGTTGAAGTTCAAATATCAAGAAAACTTTGAAATAAGAAAAAAATTGGAGTTGAACGATTTTTCTTCTCAGAATATATTTTACGCATAAAAATACACAAAATTACAAGAAAGTCAAAAGAGAACGTTATACTGCGTATTTGCCTAAATTTATTACTCACATCTTTCAAACATCGAGCAAAACCTTTGCTCGTCACCCTTTCCAAAACCTTCTTTACGAGTTCTAATTTGCACGACATATCTTCTATTTTCGAACCACGTCTCACGTCACTCTTTAAATAGAATAAATACATAGTATTATATATACATTATAGAAGCATAGATAATCATAATTTGCATAATGTAAGTAATTAGTATTTAAGATAATCTATGCATTGACGTGACATTGCCTCACATATGTGTTAACTATTAAATGTATGTACAAATGTATGTACAAATTACAATAAATATAGGGCTACATTCTAAATTCTCTTTTAATAAAAATACCTTTAATAAAAAAATGGCTCATAAGCTTTTTAATTGGCTGTTTTTAGAGACCATTTTAAAGACCATTTTTATTAGAGACACTTATCGATAAAAGGAAATTCAAAGGAAACAGAATATGAGCCTAATTTGTATAATAATTATTCAGTTTAGCGGCCTCTGCTCCGATCTTGATGAATTTAGGCTCATTCGACGCGTTTTTGCATAAAACGAAAGAATTTGACAGAAAAAAGCGTCGCTCTGCCCCGCGAATCGAGTTATTAATTAGTTATTAATCGTTAAAGTTAGCCAATTTCGACTCCTACATGCTTTCCATTTAGTGACACAAGTCGACACAAGTATCATTTTGTCCTTGTTAATTGAAAGTCATTGAAAGTTAAAAAAGATAGAACGATACTTGTGTCGACTTGTGTTACTAAATGGAAAGCACTCAATTCATACGCATAAGAGAATTAACCAATCAGAATCTTTTATTTCCATTATGTGGATAGAAATGGAGAACTATGATTGGTTCATTTTCTTATGCGTTATGCATTTTGCGGAAGTGTGTGTTGTGGCCCTAATTCTTAAAATATCTAGATATTATTTCCTAAATAAAATAATATCCAGATATCTCATTTTTAGATATTATAAGTCATCGAACGATTAATTCTGATTTATATATCGTATCTTCAAAGTTTGATCACGAATATATCACGTATAAAGATCAGATTAGGTAAAGATATCATAAAAGCTATCGCACATATATAAAGAGCTTTTATTAAAACAGCCGACTAACTTAACCGGTAATTGGGGTGAAAGTCACCCTTAAGATTATTTTCACTTTGGTTAATTTAATCGGTTGATTATTCTATTGGAATTGACCAATGGCAATTTGTCCACAAATTTAACAACAAATACGATTGCTCAATTCCAATGGAATAATCGGCCAATTACATTAACTAAAATTGATGAAATTGGATCTTAATTTGACTAATCAATATGAAGAAATCTAATTTTTCTTGCCCTGATTGATCAATTGAACCGTCGAGGTATTCGTAGTGCCAACTAATGCAAATTTTATGTAACCTATCATGCTAGAAGTGAACTGATTGGTCACCGCGTAAATCATCACGTTATTTTCTAGAGTTATTTTCTAGAGTCTAGAATGCGAAAATCGTCAGTCTATATCGCAACTAGTAATTCCATATGGTCGATGGTTTACGGGGTTCACTCGACTATCCGCACGGCGATCGTACGGTCGCCATTTCGACGCTCGGCGCTTTTCCACGCTCACGAATTCATCGAGGCGCAGGATCGATTGCGTTCGTCGCGCGTTCGCAAATTGTTATCGCCGTTTGTAGTCAGCGTTTTTCTTCATGAAACACTCCACTTCACTTCCGCGTAGCGATTCGGTGAGTCGAATATTCTAACGTGCTGTACGTCGATATTTCATTCTCCGATATATCTCTCTGCCTCCATTTCTCGATGCCACAATGATGGATTGAGCACAATCAGAAAATCATACGATTTTATCTACAACGTATTTTTTGAAATTTGTTTTGTCTGTTGTAATACATTTTCTACCGCATCATCATGTTCGGCAACCCCTATGACATTCTGCGAATTGCAATTCTCTTACAATTTCCTCTTATCGGAAGACATTGATATAGCTAGTAGTCAATACATGTCCATAAATAGGGATTGCCACGGGATACTTGAAGCTTTTAACCTTCCGAAATTTCATTTCGTTATGACTAATTTTTATTACATCTCTATATTTGTTATCTAAGCAGGATATAAAAATACAGAATTTCATTATGCGCTACAGAATACTTTGAATATTAGCTGTTACTAATTGTTTTAACTTCTCATGATAAAGTGGATGTGAAACAACTTGAAAAAATTTGATCCATTTTTAAAAGAGAAAAAAATTGTTTAAATATTCCAAATAATTTTAAGAAAGTTGTGAAGATATAAAAATCTGTTTGAGTTAATAATTTATTAATCTGTATCATTTTCTGATATCAATGTCACTAGAATAATGAAATCTGATTAATAAAAATGCTTTGTTTCAACAAGTTTCAAAGAAAGTAATTGAAAGAAAGGGGAAATGATAGAAATAGATGTGGAAATGTGAAATGATGGTGTTGTTATTTCCAAAAGAAACAAATATTTCTACATCAAGGAGTCATTTTTACTTCTTGTTCAAATATTAGTAGTTTTTTAGGATCTGCTATATTGACTTAATGTTTTATTCAATTTTTCTGTTTTTAAATACATAAATTTGTTATTATATACAATTATATTTGCATTTTACAATTATCTATAATATTACCTTGTATTTAAAGAATATAATACTTAATGGTAATCAAGTATTTATATGTGTATATGTGTGCGTCTTGAAAAGAAGTACATTAAAATATTTCACAATTATCATATTTCCTAGACACAAGCATTGATAAGCATTTACAAAACAAGTATAAGAATATTTAGTATTAAAGATTTAAGCAATTTAGCAAATTATGTTTGAAGAAATAGAAAGGAACAAATTCAAGTTTGCAATTTGTACAATTGCCCTGAAAATAAGAAATGAATAATGCAGATGCATTTTATAATTACTGTAAAATTGTTTAGGTACAGTGAGGGGGACCTTGATATATGTTGCAGGGCTTTAGACGACTCGGTGTGTGTTAGGTGTCGAGGACAAATTGGTCTTCTCAGTGGGTTTTGTACAATGACATGGTGCAGTTAACTAAGAACTTTCTGCTTCTACATTTCGTTGTCCTTCGCTGATGAGTGGTTTGCTGCTTGGTCATCTTTGTTGTCGATCAACTCTTATCTTTCGTCGTACGTTTTAGCTGAGAAAGAGAGAAAAAGAGAGACAGGGAGAAACAGTGTAAAGAAGAAAGAAGTTTCCGAAGTTTCTAAAGCCTGAAAGGTAATGCTAAATTACATAATAAATTTAGTTTATAATTTTGGAGGAAACCATTGTGATTCTACTACGCAGATACGTTTAATTGTCTATCATATTTTCAAGAGTTCTGTAAATGTCTATTTACATATGTGTGTATTGTTTCTATACATTATGATTTTATTTTTGCTATATATTCAGAATCTTACATCTTACAAGGGTAAGTAACTTATAGTCATAAATTTACAAAAATAAAGAAGTTTTTTTAAAAATATGTAAATGAAATGGATGACATGATTTATATTTACATAGTATCTCATCATATATGTCCTCCATAACATATAATGGACTTCATCTCCGATTCTGTCATATCATTATTAAACATGCTAAATTGGATAATAGGCTAAACTTACTAACTTTGTAAAGCAATAAAACTATATCTAGTCATAAAAAATAATGATAAAAATATACAACTTTTTAAATTATAAAATTTTCAAAACTCTTATTTAGATATTAACTCTTATTCTAGATAGAGAATAGTATTAAAAAAATGAACAGCTGCTTTTTTTCAATAAATTTAAATAAATTTTATTTTTTTATCTTAAATTTTTCATCTTTTTAACAAGTTATATTTAGTTAAAGATTTATGAATCAGTTTTTTTATTCTGTCCTTTATTATATCTGGTAATATAAAATTTTTTAATTTTTTTTTTATACAATTTACAGAAAATTATTACATAGCTTTTTTTCATTAATGAACGAAGGTAAGTTTTGGTTTGTCATGGTGACAAGCCAACTCTGTGCAATAATAATTAACTAATATATATTTTATTAAAAGATACAAAAATTTTTTCTATTGTAATAAAGATCAAGACTTTTGATATTTTTAAATTATAAAATATTCTTAAGACGGATACCACAGAATTATAAATTAATATTGAATTAACCTGATAAAAATTTATAATATTTTCTACTAACACTTTTCGGTAGGAAAAAATCGATTTTGCATTTATTAAATATTTATAATTAAAATATTTTGCAATATAAAAAAATCGAGATATTTAAATTAAAAGCGAAAACTAAATCTTAAAATCAAAAATATGACTAATGACGAATGAAATATTTATTGTGCGCTTTATTCTTCCCTAATCTTTCCTACGTGAAATGCAGATTTATTACTCTGTGGGAGCTGAGAGTTCGTTACTTCTTGTTCACATTTGACTATGTCAGAAAATGTTACAATGTTCATCGAATCAGTTTCCAATATGATCCGTTATCCATACCGCATTAAAACATAAAAAGATTAAAGTTTATTTAACGAGTACAAAAACTAAAAAAACTAAAAAAATAAACGTGGAAGATACTATAAACGTGTAAAATCTTGAAAAGTAAAAATAAGTTAATCGTAATCTAAATTGCAATTCAATAAAACAATCTAAACGTCAGAAAAAAAATGTCATAATTCCATCATAAATATCGTATTAATATTTTAAAAATGCATGTAGAAATACGATAAAACCCTCTCCTAATTTTTGTATAATTTTCGCTCTACGTATTTATCTTGACGATAATTCGCGATGCACATTCACAAAATGAAATTATCATTGCAAAAAATAAACTAAGAAATCGCAAGATTATTATACTGTTATTATCACTGTTATCTCTAAACAGTGATATATTAAAAAATAAATCAACTTGCAATAAAACAGTTTTTTCTATTCCATTGAACCGAGATCTCCGATTTTAATGACAGTCAATGTCCAACTATCGTACACAACGATACACTTTTGTTTTTAAATGATCTTGATGTAGATCACTTGCAACATATGTACATACATAATGCAGGAAGGAAGCAGCAACGGATGACTGAAGTACGTTGGTGCAGCCGTGATTTATCGACTTACTTCCATCGTTGCGAATATTTTGGAATCGAATTGCGCATGATGCATTTCAGGTCTTACAATCGATCGATTTTCTCGATTCTTGTCTAATATGCTATATCACCAAATACACCATTAAACTGAGATTTATTCCTTTTACCTCGTTCTTGTGATTAGTGCCAATGGAGTTTTCGATCATTTTCCTTTGTTGTATAATAATGCTAGAACAGAATGCTATTATATAAATAAAAAACATTATGATATGGTACGTGTTCAATGAGAGAAAATCTAAAGGTATCTTTATACTTGACTAGGAATGATCGCTGGTGAAAGGGAGACGGACACAATATATTATGTCGTTCTAAAGCGTAAATTGATGCAGCTGCGAATTCGAATTCGGATTGTTTGAACAAAAAGTTGGCGACTGCAATTGTCATTGTTGCATGTAGCTGGCCGATACATGATTTTAAATGTTTGGCTTATGTTTGCATAATCTTTATGGTATTTGAGCTGGATACACAGGAGTCGCAACAACTCGCATCTATATATATGATTTTCTACCTTCAAATCTCCCCTGCGTTTTTATATATCTTCATAATTGCTCTATTGCTACATTTTGAAATATCAAATATCACGTTATGAGACGTTTACTAATGTATAAAAGAAGAAAGGTGTAACTTAGAATATTCTCTTGATATTATTTTATTTTTTATATATATATATATATATATATATATATATATATATATATATATATATATGAAATATTATAGATGTTTTTTTAATTTTGTGCTTGACACGTGTTAAATGCAAAATTAAAACAAACATTTTTCTAAAATTATTCTAGATATTGATATCATATTATTACTATATTGATATCATACTTATCGATATCACGTAAATTTTAAACAAATATAATTGAATTCTGATTGTAATACTCAATTATATTTTTATTGCCTTATTTGGTCAAAATTATATAAAAAAAGATATTAAATGACAAGATATAATAATTATATATTTTTTTTTATATAATATTCATTACTTTTTTTACATAATATATAAATATATATTATGAAAATATATATATATTTGTATTTATCTTACATATCGTACCAATGTTGCTGAAATTTTAAATAGATATATTCAAATTCCAGCTTTATAACATTTTGTACTCTATTTTTCTGTTACTTTATATTATTAAAACATTTAAAACATTTAGGAAATATTTTACTAAGTGTGATGAGACATCGCAGACAAGTCATATATTCATTTTTGTTGTGTCGATCGATTCCGAATAATCTTATTTAAACACTTTATGACTGCACGAGTTGGTTTTTCATTTTCGTCAAAAGCACTCCTATTTACTTCGAAATACTCCTGAACAATTCTGACTGAATCGTATTATTTTTGGAGTATGTAATGCGAAGTGTGCTAATTTTTTCTCCGTTCTGAAGAAGATGCCGTTAACAATAATAATAATAGGATAAATGCGGGAGAAGCGTTATACATATGTGTTCAACAAACCGATTTAATCCTTGTAGGATTCACGAAATTATTCCGAACAAGCAGAATACAATTGTTGCTCTTTTTTTTTCCTCCCCCCCCCCCTTTTGTTTGCCCGATCTCGTCGAATGAGGATTCAGCAGTTTGTGGCAGAGGGAAGCTGAAGAGATGGAACGAACGGCGTCGTCATTGCTCGTCAACAGAGACAGACACGTGTCTGGCACTTTGCGTGTCTTAAAAACAACAGGAAGTTTGCCGAACATTTAATCCAGAAAGATTGTCGACGATTTCTTTCTCTGCGATTCCGAGTTTATCTCAGAAAGAATCTTCATATATGCTTGCGTGAATCACCTACAAAAATTTGCATGAATTACCAGACGTTTCGAATTTTGTGATATCTTGGTTGTTTTTTTAAAGTTATGCTAATATACGTGAAAACATATTCGTCATTTCGTCACAGTTCCAGCCAGTTGTGTCAAATTATTCATCTTAGAATATTGTTTTATAATGATCGAATCATGACTAGTCACAGCAATGCAACAATGGAATAAGTAATATCGATTGCAATATCGATTGCAATATAGTCATCAGGGATTCAAGAGTTTGCTGACTATTATCTCCGGCGTGAAAATTATCAGTTATGACGACTACTCTAATTATAGTTGCCGAAATGCGACGACTTCCGAGTAATATGTACAGAATGAAACTGGAGAACGCCCAACGAAAACTTATTTTCCCCTCAATCTCACTTTTACTATCTCTATAAAAAAAGAAAAATTTATTTCGTTTCCATTTAATCTATCATTTTAAATATTTAAAAATTAAACTTTTAAAATTGTAGATATCTTTAGATTTATCTTTATGAATAAAAATTATTTTCTCGTTTAATTTTTAATTTGACCCATTTAAAGATCGGACTGCGTTTATTTACAAATAAATAACTAAATGCGCATTATTTTCTTCGCACTTAGTTCTTCGATTTAAATGATCAATTATAGTACATCAACTATTTTGCAAAGCGATTGATGTTTTATCCTTTTATCCGATTTATTTAAATTTAAATTTTTGCTGCAAAAATGATAGATCTTTGTACTTTTATACTTAAAAAATTTTCTTTTTCAATTCAAATTTTTTCCATTTAAAAATCAATAATATAAATAATAACATAAATCTATTTTTACATGTACAATTACAAATAAAAATATTGCCATTTAATTCGTTACACATAATATTTAAAAAGTAATTTTTTTTATTAATATCCATATTTATTCATAAAAGTGTTTATATCTTAAATTTGCAATCTACGCTCAAGATATGCATATATTTTTTAAGTGTCTAAAGAATTTACAATTGATAAAAAAAAGAATAAACTTAATAATTTAATTGTTGTGATGTACGATTATAACACATGTGAATGGTTTGTGTACATGTTTACATATGTTGGAAGATTCCTCTGCCAAAACTTGGATGCCATTGGAATTTACTTAATAATAATAAAGCCATCGGGTGCACATGTGCTGGCTGTAATTTTTTTTTAGATATTTTCTATTTTTCATGTGCATCCAGTTGCATTTGTGAAGCTGAAGATAAAGAAATAGTTTATACGTTAATTGTAGCACTGTTACTTTATTTTATTCTTATTTTTTTATGAGAATGAAATCAATTTGCTCATGAACTTGAATTCTTTATCATTAATTACTCCCTCTTCATTATATTTAAGATAAAAATTCTTTTTTTCTAATCGCATTCTTTGAAAGAGATCGAAACAAGTATAAATTTATAAAAGACTTTCATCGAGATTCTGAAACTAATATCTCATCAACCGTGAAATATTTAAATAATTATTTTACGCATACGATTAAAATGCTTAAAGTGTACGTTTTTTTCATGTAAATAACATCGAAACACCTCTCAAGCTAATAAATTCAACTATCCGATTCAATTACGTGTCTACTCTTGCGTATCTTATCAACTTAGCAGTCCTATTAAATGAATAAAAAAATTATAATAAATAATTTAGAACAGTATCTCGTCATTCATTTCTATTTTTGCATGAAATAAATGAGTGGAACGATAATTATTATGCCAGAATTGATCAGCTCATATTGTTTGTCCAATTGAGGAGACGCTTCGTCATATTCTATCTTGTTCATATAATTATATTCGCTTTAATCGGTTCAGAGAAACTTTATTCGCCATGCATACAAATTGTACAATGTATGCATAGCGATACAGCGATATATTGAGCATAAACATGAGAAATGTACATTCATAAGTTCGATCGAAAATTAGAAATAATTTTTCATTTGATCTATTGGAAAACTCATTACAACAATTAAAATATCCATTTCAGATAAGAACGGAGAGAAAAGACAAACTCTCGTTTACCTCGATATTTTTTAATGTAGTCATCTCTGTAACACATAGGATATGGTCTCATATAAATGTAAGCAATAAAAAAAAATTAAATTATCTAAAATAAAAGATAAATACATCCACATTACATGTAAACTTGAATCGCAGATTTATATAAATTGATAAAATTAAGACTTATCGATTTATTAACAATATTATTACAGTGCAGTGTTTTATGGCCATTGTTCAGTTTCCTTTAAATTTAGGATAATTTTGTTCGAGACAAAAAAAAAAGAAAAACCAAAGAATTTTTATTTTGACCTGAAATGTTTTTTTACACATAAAAATAAAGCAAAAAAATAATTAAAAGAAGAAAAAGTCCAAAAATGTCAATTTCATTTCGAATGAGGTAAAGAGGTAAAGAGAGGAGACAAGACAATTGAGATATAAATAATCAGAGACAGATAAAAGAATAGCAACTCACTGATATAATGAATACGCACACATACGCGCGCGCGCGCACACACACACAAAATAGAATATGAATATGAATAATCAATGTAATGTAATAAAAGAATCTTGAAAATGACGAGCATTATTATTAAAGCTTGTAATATATGTGTAAATAATAATTTAATGTATAAACTGTTAATTTACTAAATTCTATTTCCCAAAGAGGGGTATTACAATGTTACGTGAAAGTAAATAAAGACATATTTCTGAAAAAAAAAAAATGTACCTTTCTGCTTTTTTTATACAAATACATGTAGACCGAAAATATTTGCCATATATCCTCAACAATCAAAAAATTTGCTAACAGTGAACAACTTGGCTATAGCTTCGACATAGGTATGTCGAGGATGTCTCTTCTCTGCGTCGTTTAATTTCGTTGCCTCTCGGTTCGGTTGCAGATATAAACATCGAACAACCTTTGAAAATGAGTGTCATAATAAGGCTACAAAATCTGGCATGGTCCGCCAACGCATTGGACATACGCCAGTTTTTCAGGGGTCTGAGTATTCCAGAGGGAGGAGTCCATATTGTCGGTGGCGAGTTAGGAGATGCGTTTATCGCATTCAGGTAACTAATGAATTCCTGTTGCTCTAAGAGAAGGATTATAGCATTAACATAATAAGTGCGCATATATCCTGTTTCCTGTATTCGCTTAATATGTATATATCAACTAATAACGCGAACACTTCATGTGATTATTGAATTACTTTATCGTAACTCATAAAATCAGACAGAAATCTGCTATCGTACATTTCTCGAATAGAACATTCTATACAAATGTCAGATTATCTTATATATCATTCACATACAGTTAAAATTATATTTACTAATGATAATTATTATTTATGATTTTTAGTAAAAGACGGTACATTTTTTTGCTTGATTTCTAATTAATTTTATTGCAGTGAAAATTAATTGTATATTAACTGTTGTTATTGTAAATTATATAGTTAAAAACTGTAACAAGTTATCGAAAGTACATAAAGTAAAAAGATAATTTCCAATCATTATTACATTTTGTTATTAATTATAATGTTATTAATTATAGTAATAATATAATAATTATCTTTTTATTTTCGCTTGGATATCTAAAAGGATATTAAATTATGTAAAGATAAAACTAAATATACATTCGTACGCGACTTCTATTAAATGAAAAATATATTAACATATCAACGTATCCGTTTTTAAGATGATTATTTCTCGTTGTACATTGTATTTCTAACTAATATTTCTAATAGAAATATTAAGATACGTGCAATTTTTTTAAAAGAGAGTAAATTTGGATACGAGCTTAGGTTCCTTACAAATTTATATATTATAAATTGAAACAAATTGCAATGCAAAAGCAAATCTCACGGAAACGTCGTTCGCTCTTACAGTACCGACGAAGATGCCCGACAGGCAATGATGCACGATGGTGGCAAAATTAAGGAGATGAAGATTAAACTATTATTGAGTTCACGTACCGAGATGCAAAAGGTAATCGAGGCCGCTCGGCAGCAGACTTTAAGTTTGCAATGTATCATGCAAACCGCATCGGTGACAGTACCGCCTGTGGTTCCTGGTAAGCAGCCCGGATCACCGACGGACAAACGGGACAAGGATAACGATAGCGAATCCAGCAAGGATCGAAAGGATAGACGCGACCGATCGAGATCGCGGGATCGCTCGCGATCACGCGATCGCGACCGTGATCGAGATCGTCGGGATCGAGATCGTGGGAGAGATCGACGACGACGGGATCGCAGTAGATCGCGAGACCGGGAACGTGATAGACGAGACCGACGTCGTCGTCGGGACCGGTCCAGGTCGCGTGATCGCACGAGATCGCGCGACCGCGATTCGAAGAGAAATTCTACGAACGATAGGCGTAAAGATACTAACGAGGATGATAACAGCGAGGTCGTGTGCGTCGGTCAATTTCACAAGGACAAGGCTACAGCTGCGGCTACATCGAAAAAGCCGCTCGAGAATGGCATATGGGAAGTTCCACCGCAAACGCAAATACAGGCCGCTTTGTTGGCGCCGAGTATTTTAGGTGCCGGTGTCGCCGCTCTGCCTCAAGACTCGGAGACTCAACGTACAACCCTGACTGGCTTCGGCACACCTGTGATGGGTCAGCAGCCGATGCTGCAATCCGGACAGTTTTCGATAAACGGTCTTAACGGCGTTGGGAATCTCATGCAACCGCACATGCAGACGCTCGGTCATACAGTGGGCATGACATCGTTATCACAAAATCTAAATACCGCTACCAGTCTGCCTAGCTTGGGCGGTCTCGGGACTCGTCCCAAGGAACCTTGGAACCAAAACGAGCAGAGCAGAATGGATCAGACCGGGCGATTTTCCGGACGATCGAATCAATTTGGTAATCAGGAATACAATGCTGCCGGCAATTATCGTGGCGCTAGACCAAACAATCCCTTTCTAAATAAGGTACAAGAACTCGAAGGCCGCCGTAATCCACACGCGTTCCAAGCTGGCGCCTCCAATTTTAGCAATTATGACAATGATCGCCCGACGTCTGGCAGAAAGTCCGGTAACTCGAGGTTTTCTAACGAAAGTAAGAACGGTAATGGTGGAGGCCACTGCGTGGAAGTGCGCAACATGCCGTTGAGCGCAACATATGCGGATCTACGCCACGCATTTCATGGTATCTATATTAGGAAAGACGGCATGAAGATGATCAATGACAATCACGGTAATCGCGTGGGCATCGCGTATATCAAATTCGGTAAGGCTGAGGGCAAAGAGCTCGCGCTCAATACGACGAGATACGTGCGAGGTTCCGAGGTAGAGGTACTCGATTTGGATGAAAGTATCTTTGATAAAGCGGTCAATTCTTATTCTCCCGAGAGTAGGGAGGATGGAACCGATGGTGGTGACATTAGGAATTCTATGTGCATCTTGCTGACCGATTTACCGTCCTTTACCAAGGAGATGGATATAGCCAAATTATTCCACGATTGGAAAATCAACGATCTCTTTATCACGAATAGCAAAGAGACCACCGGCACTGTTCAATGTATAGCTTACGTGCAATTCGCGCGACTCGAGGACGCCAAGTCGTCATTGAATACGCCGCTTAAGATCGGTAGCAAACCGGTAACTGCGACTGCGATCAGCGAGGAGAAGTTTGCACAGGCGAAGCGCGAACATGAACAGACGAGCATGAATCAGACGGATTGTATCCTCATGCGCGGTTTGCCATTCCAAACGATTGATCGCGACATTTTCGACTTCTTCTCGGACATCGGCATTGTCCCGCTCTGCATTCACATGATGCTTAATCAACAGGGTAAACCAGCTGGGGAATGCTTCTGCGAATTTGACTCGGCCGAGAAGGCTGAACGCGCGATCGCCAAGAACGGTTTACCTCTTGGTAAGAATATACCCACTATTGAGTTGGTACCGCGCGTCAAGATGCTTGAAACTCTTGGCATGATGGAAGCGCAACAGCAAACGCAACAGCAACACTTCCCGATGCAAGAGCAACATCAGAGACCACCGCGCTTTTCCGGTCCGATGAGCCATATGCTGCGCTTTGGCAATACCGGCTTCGGACCCCGCTGCCCGCCCGGTGGCCTAATGGGTATGCCGCGTCATATGATAGGCCGCCACCCACCGTCCATGGACTATGTCGAAGGTTTTGGTAAACCTGGCTGCGTGCTCTCATTGGAGAACGTGCCGTTCAAGGCAGACATCGACGAGATTATTGAATTTTTCGGTGATTTTGATGTAAAACGAGAAAACGTAATTCGCCGTTATAACGAGAGGGGCATGCCGACGGGAGATGCGCGCGTCGCTTTTTCATCGCCCAGTGAAGCGCAGCGAGCGCTCAAGGAGCTCAAACACTGCAAGATGCGAGAACGTACGATATACATGAAAGTGGCATGAGATCCGCCATTTCGTCGTGGAGAGGCTGACGGCAGCACGTGAAAGGACTATCATTCTAGCGATGATATCTGCCCGGGATATTAATATATTCGCATAAGGATTTTCTTTTGTGCGAGGAATAAATACGATATCCAACGGGACGTCTTCTGAGAATTAGCAGTTAAGAGTCGGTTATCGATGAAAATTTTTATCGATGAGCGTCCCATAATACGATAGAGACGCTTTGCAATAGGACATCTTCGTGTGAAAGATTGTACTTCCTTATTAAACGTCGATAACCTTCATCTCCGTGTACATAGAACGCATAAACTTAAGAACAAATTTTTTTCATATCGTGACTACCGCCTAAATTGTTTTTATCTATCGTAAAGATATATAACCGGTTATTTGCCGTGTCAACGATTATACGTTCCTGATATGATCGTAACACATTTAACTGAAAAAAACTTGTTCGCCGCTCAAGTATTAAATGAAAATACAACTTAACTGTATGTTTATCACAGGGTGTGCAGTAACTGTACGTTATTAAGAATAAACTATAAAAAATTTCATTATCTTATTTTTAATATCATTGCAATACCAAATAACAGTTTAGTTTATGAAAACAAAACAAGCAGAGTACAAAGTTAGAGATTTGAAGGATTGTGTTTATTTTGCGTTTGCTATGACGTGGATTGATACTAAAGCCCAAATGCGGGTCAAGAATAATAAAGAGGGGAATTTTCATAAAAAACAAGTATATGTATACATTATACATACATACATATATATATATATATATATATATATATACATAATATTTGTCATATAATACATGTATATTACATATGTATGTGAGGTACATTATTATTTTAGAAAGATAAGATCTTAATGTATATATATTATTCGTAATAAATAATACATGTATATCGCATACATGAAATGTATATAAAAAAATTACGCACTATAATCTTGTGTAGCCGTACGTATTTGGACCGTATGCGTTTATCACGATTTATGTAATATAACTTACAAATTAATGATACCGATAAATTTATAGATGCGCACGATCACACATTGTCATAAACTTATGTTACGAACACTTTATGTCTTCAATAAATTTTTACTTAAATCTAACCAGGACTTGGATCTAATATATAATAATACATTAATATAATGATATTTTATGCATGTCTTTATTTCGTTTTTCTTTTTCTTGATAAAAAGAAAGATATAAATACAAAATTAATTTGAATTATAGTATTTATAATTATTTTATTTACTTTTCTAATTATTTTTTTATTATTTTTTATGATAAAAATTGTTTTTTGAAAATTGTTTGAAAATGATTACATAAAATTTATTTAAAAAAATTAAAAAAGTATATATATATATATATATATATATAGATAGAATAATAAATTATACAACCGTCCTTTTTGTATTACAAAATGTTATTGGTTACAAAAAGCAAATCTCTCGTGTTGTGCTTGGAAAAAAAATTATTTAATTATTGATAAAATATTTAAATAGAAATAAATTTTATTTATGAAAGATCATTTTGTCTATTTCGCACTTTTTAATTAAAAAAAACATTTATAAATATGATTACCGATTCATATTTATATAGAAAATTAAGTTGCAAATCTTCGAAGCGGTTTCGTAGAACTATATAGTTCTACGAATTTTTCTTGTCAGTTTAAAAATTTATTTGTATTAACATAAATATATCTTTATTGTACAATCAGTTACGGCTTAATTGTATGCCGACGTCGAAAGCAAATTTCCTGTTGCTGGTACCATCGTGTCCGTTCGAAGGGACGACTCCGTGACGAAAGCGTGCTGCAGCAAATCGACGCTGCCTAAATATTGAGTCACGGGCTATTTCTGTAGCCGCGCCTCGGCCATAAGCCCATGACATCGAGCGGCAATGGTGCATTTCAAATGTGGTCTTACACGAACGAGATTCTTCCCTACATGTATGTAGAATAATAAACATAAAATATTTGAATGGAAAGTAAATTATTCGTATAGACATCTTGTTTAGGACAAAGTCCTTTGTAGCATGAGATTCTATAAACTCTAATTTTTATATTTGTGCTCTTAACAAATATAAGAATATAAAATTAGAAACCTTTTGTCAAGAAATAATACTTTAAATATCTTGTGTATATTTCAAGCTATTCTCTTTTAATCATTTATATTATATTTATATATTTTATAATTGCAAAAAAGGATTATTTTCGATAAATCTTATTATTATCGCAAATGTTAAATATTAATTTGTTAAATATTAATTCTCAAAGGAATATTATTATTTTTGTTTTTCTCAGCCTTCGAAAAATACATAGACACGTTTGTTTTAAAGTAGCAAGTGATTGGTTTGATTCTGTTCAGTGATTTCTATCAATGATTTTCATCATAAAGCACTTTACGTACAGGAAGATTGCGATTAACCTTGTTCGATTTAGATGGACAGGAAATTCAACTTTACTTATACTCCGAAATGTGTTTACTCCGAAACACATTTAACGCACAAAACGTTCCAAAACTAAAACGTAAAAAATATGATATTATTTTTTTCAATCTTTCTGTTAAAGTTCGCTCTCTGTTTGTAATTCTTAGAGAAAGAATTAAACTATTGGTAGAAGTATCGGATTAAGTAATCTATTTATTTATCGCATTGTCTAAAATTTTACTTATTCTCCAGTTCTAATTTCTCTCTCACTGAAACTGAACTGATTTATGTATATTACAAATTATGTAACAATAATTGCTTCTTATATGTGTATTGGGAGTTAACTATGAGAGATCGATCCTGCAATCGCAGCGATAACATCGCGATTACATTGTGATGAATTATGCAATCGATATTCGATATCATGTTGCAAATTACAGCGCTGACGATACCTACGCCCCTTCGCACATCTGCTAACCGACACTATGCAAGGACAAGCTGAAATAGAGACAGCGAATGAAGAGCGGAAATCTCTCGGTGAATCCATGACAAACGGATGCGTTCCGCACCAGCCTAAAAACAGATCGCGAAAAATCTCCGGAAGTAGCATAAACAAAAATTAATTCGGGTATAATTCGGAATAATGTAAGCTTGAATACAGTCCTAAATACACTACTTTCATTTTCTTCATCCTTTAATCCACCCTTCGTATCACGAGCTATCAAAATTGAAGCCCTTTAATCTAACATTTCAAACGCAATTTCAAAGAATTTTCACCGACGTGACTAGTATCTCTCTTACTCGGATTAACATTTTCTCTATTTTTTGTTAAAATTTGCATTATTTTTTCTTGTAAAAAGAACAAAAGTCTTTATTAATGTTAATGTCTGTTAATGTATGTATAAGAAAAAGTACCATTTTCAGCAAATATTAATCGCTGATCATAAAATGATCTATCTCGTCGTGATCTCCGATGGCTTAAATGAGCAACTCGCTCAGGAAATTTCATCTGCTGTATTTTGTGTCAGCGCCCACTTGAGATTACGCATCTACTATTTTAGGTAACGCAGTATCATCATCGCGAACACGCCACGAAGATCGGTGACAAGCATTCCAAGAAGTTTCAGTTATCTGGTGAGAGAAAGAATGAAATTTTTAACCGTGATGGCTTTTACATGCGCTAATGAAATAAGCAGAAACAAAATGGCAAAAAATAAAAAAAAAAAGATGGTTACGAATGGTATGTGCTCGAAGAATAGGAATCTCAAAAAATATTATCTTGAAGTCGTCTAAGAACGTTTCGAAAGTTTCAAAGACACATTTTATAAAATTATTAGAAAGACAACGTTATTGAAATAGGATATATTTTATTATATTTATTTGGTAATTTTTTAAAATTAAATATAATAAAAGATGTACATTATTATTATATGATTCACGAGACATTTGTTTCTTTTATGTTTTGTATCTGTCCACTATTCTTGTGTACTAATCTAAATCTGAAAATTCCAAGAAACGCAACTATAATTTTATAGTTAGAAATTAAATTAATTACGAAAAAAATTAATAAAAATAAATCGATAAAATAAATACAACCAACAAGAAAATTGCACTGTCTAAAATTCAAAGAATTTTTCAAAATTTCAAAAATCACAATTTCAAGAGAATTCGGGATTTCAAATTTTTAAGATTTCTTTGAAACATCTCCTTTAGACATAGCTGTTATCTTTGTAGATTATTCGAATAATTAAATTTTTATCTAATAAACTAATTTAAAAAGCGCTACCACGTGTTTTCGTCGCCGGCCAACAAAGATGACAAGCGGTATCGATTATCGGATCCTTTATCGCGGTATACATATGGAGAGTACAGTCTTCGTTAAAATAATAAGGTCAACGAATTTTCCTCCGCATAACTCCAGCTAACGTATGCGGGATGTCTGACGCATAAAGTCTAATCTAAAATCACGGTATCATCACGGTGTTGACTAGAAGCTCACGTCGATATGCTCTCGAAACTTTTCTCTCGTAATAAGAATGCATTCTTTTCACGTAAAATAACAAAAGATTAAATTATTGATTCTGTAAAATAATTAGTATTTTTTCAAAAAAGCTGAAAATATCTTTACCAGTTGTTTAAGTTGTAAAGGATAAGGAAGACAAATACGTAACATCGGGAAATAGTAACTGGTAAAAAGTAATTTTGTTTTAAATATAATTGACTTTTAATAATGTTTTCTTATTTTAAACATTTAAAACATACAACAAGATATATATATATATATATATATATATATATATATATATATACATATATGTAATCATAATTATACCTTATTGCTTCGTGTAATAAAAGTCAGCTTCGACACTCATAAACGTGAAAAACGGAACACGTGAATGCTTAAATGGTATCCAGATGATAACGAAGCAATGCATGTATGCAACATAATGACTTCCAATGTAATCATCGTACAATCCTAAAAGAACCTAATCGTATTACAATTCTCCCTTCGGTTTTTTCTCTGTGTAATAGTTAATTGTATTTTCTCTTTCGTTTAATATTCTTTTATTATGTCCGTCTTGTCTTTACACTTGCATTGTTCTTGTTCACGTATATGTACACAGCCGTGTCGAATGATGAAACGACAATGACTTTTCTATCGTTCTCGCATTATAAATGGAAATAGAATGCCTGTGCCTATTTCTTTTGCTATTGAATGATATTGTTACGGAAACAATTCTGCATGTTTCTTGAAATTTTTCATGTAAATAATTTGTCATGTAAAATAATTGTTCTTCACGTCTATAATGTATGATCTAAATGTCATCATCCCATTTAAAAGCAAATGATCAAAGCGAAATACGATAAAGACGATAATGTGATCAATACGGCCGAAAGTTCATTTCCGAATTGTAAGATCAGTGATATCAGACGATGTCTAGAGAATATAATACATCGATGCAGGCGGATCAATGGCGCGGTACTATTTGTAAACTAGATCGCGGCGACTACTCGTCATCACACGGCACTCTCGCCAAACTATCAGTTCAATTAAGCACCGTTATCTTTACACAACGGTTATGCCTGCTTCAATATCAATGGTTACGTATTTCTGATGCAATACTTTCACGTTTATGTATGTACAAATTATGCATGCAATTCCAAAGCAAATGAACTCTCGTGCACCGCTGTGCACCGCGCAAGAAAGAAAAAGAAAATCGTAGATGAAAGAAAAAGAATTTCGTAGATAGATTTTTAAAGGTTGCACAAGTTGTCAAATCTTTTTTTCTATTTGCTATTCTAACTGCATGCTGTGCATCCAAAAAATAAAAACGTAAAGTAAAGTAAATACGATAAAAGAAATATGAGTGGCGCCTTGTTGTAAATCGACTGATCGTTCGTGTATCTTCAAGTATATATTTCCAATCATCATGAACGTTTATTCAGCTTGATCGCCGCAAATATTCCGGCTGGTCTCGTTACAGGTTGTCGCGCAATATCACGGATTTACTCAAACAAGTGTATATACCATCGCTGTACTTATGTGGTCTAAATATAAACAGCAATAGCTACAGGCCACTAATGCATCCATTTGCTACTTTCCTTCTCTCGTTTCAATGTATGCGAGCAATGAATAAAATGCTCGGTAGACATTCACGTCCACGGGCATTGCGTCTCTACCCAAGACCAATCGCTACGCTGCTTTATGTATATTCAGGTGTACTGGAAACGTGGAACACGCCTATCCGTGGTCCACTTGTTCTGTGCTACTCGCTGTGACGAGTAAGCACATGTATGAAATTACAATCATCTTAAGATCATAAGTCAGAATACACATTACGGCAAGCTACAATAAAATCTCTGAAATATGTGTGCGTATAATCATGTCAAAAATAAAATATATATATATATATATATATATATATATATAAGAAAAGAAATGATATTGATATGAAGATATGTATTAATATTTCTATGTCACAAAGATTATCGAAAATGGTTATTGACATCATTAAAGCAAAATGTATCGATATCTCGATACTGTTACTTATATTAAATTATCGAATCTAGATCGAGATAAAATACCGAGAGACTGTTTAAATATGCGAAACATTCCTACTGACTAGGATTTGATCATTTATATTCATTTTATTCAAAGAAAAATCGAAAAAAAAAAACTATTATTATTGAAAACAAATGCTAAATACTAAGTGGAAATTAAAAAAAAAAAAAAAACATCTTGAAAAGCAAATCTTCATTCGAGGCTTTTTATACTTTTGAATTAAACAAATGATCATTATCTCGCAGATTTGAAAGTGAAGTTTCCTTGCATAACTATCGTTATAGGATAGGAAACATCACGTGTAGGAAACGTATTCCTAATTTACATACGAGGAGCGCTGGTATTCTGCTGGTACTTTGCGGTTCGTAGCTCAACAGTGCCCAACAGCGTCCAACACTGCCCAACGTGCCTCGACGGTGCGGCGACAGTCGACAGTCGCGAAGCGGCGGTGAGAGGGGAAAGCGGAGCGAGGAGCGAGGAGCGAGTCTTGCGCTCGGGGCCGGGGAACTCTTTTGTACTCCCGAGCGACGCCACGCGATGGACGGCCTCTCTCTGGACGGGATCCCGCGAGACGCGAGACGCGAGTACGAGTCACGTAGCTTTACAGCTCTACAGTAGTGGCTGCCGCCGCTCGGGAACTGGACGGGTAGTCGCGGCGGCGCGCTTCCTTCAGCTTCCTTCCTCTTCTCTTTGATCTCTTTCGCCTCCCGCGATCGCCACTCGCTTCTTCTCGCGAGGAACGCGATAGTACTCCTTTCAACTTCGGTATCGATTCCTTCCTTCGGCCGGAGATTCTCTCTCGGTTCTCTTGATCCTGTAATCGTTGATGTGGCGAAAGTGTATTTGAGAAAGAAAAAGAGAGAGTGCACGCACGTCCGACGCAACTCCACGTGGTGCCGCGCGCGCGCGCGCGCGGAGCACCGCGACACCACCAGAGATTACTCCTACCGTGGAGCGTGGACACATCTCTCGGATCTCTCATTCCGGCCCTTACCAGGCACCGCGACGATCGAGGCGAAGGACATGAGGCGGATCATGGACCTGTTCGTCTGGATGCTGCTGGTTCCGCCGCTCCTACTTGTGACAGATCCCTCGCAAGCTGCTGAAACAACGGTGGAATGCCCACAGAAATGCGTGTGTTACAACGGCACGACGCAGGTGCGATGCATGTTTTTAAAGCTGACCCAGGTGCCGCGAGTGCCCTCCAACACTACAGTCCTGTAAGTCTCTCATTCTCTCATTCTCTTTGCAAAACAAAGAAGATAATTATTTTAATCTGCGAGCATTTGAAATTATTTATACGCGGTATACGCGGTATACGCATGTTACATAATATTTTTTGAAATTTTCTTTCACACACGTGAAAATCCCGATGCTTATCGTTACACGACGAAAATATGTGCAATTATATATTACCGCTTGATAATCAATCAGTGCGAATGAAATTACACCATAAGAAGGAATCATGAAAGGTCAAGAGAAAGTGCGTTAAGATGCATATTCGCTTATGGGAAGGCTATATTAATCGAAATGTATTATTAAGAAGTGATCGTGACTATTAACGTGCTTTCTCATAGGCGGAAAATGCACTTGCTCTCTTCGTAGCATCGAACGGAAAGAATAACTACTAGGATCACCTCCCAGTGATGAAAATTCGTTCCTCTAAATTTAGCTTATTTTATGAATTGCTTGTAAATTATAAGTAACGGAAACTTAATTAATTACAAAATAATCGATCTGCGTGACAATTATCCGTAATATCGGGCGAAAAGATCTTTTTAATTTCTGTACAAGTATTATTTTTATTATTGCTTCAGGAAAATTAATTACGCTACAATCGATACAAATGATCGATGACAATTGATCGATAGAAATTCAATTTAGCGAGCGAGCATATAAGTTACCAATTTAAAACAAAATAGATCAACAAAACCGAAGATCGTCAACTACTTAAAACTATATATAAGTTACGATGCGACGTTAAAGATGGATGGAGTTTCGGAGAAAGGAAAGGAGAGGAGAACAGAGGAGTAAAACGGATTTCGATACACGTGAAATCAGACTTATTTTCATACCGCGACATTATGTATAATGATACATATTCATCTTTTTTTTTTTTTTTATTTTAAAAATCTATCATGTCATCAGCATTAATTACGAAGGTGTTTTTCCGATAGAAATATACGTGATGTGACAAGTCGGCTTTATCATGTAACAGATTTCGCTGCCTTGAAGCGCGTGTACTGAAATAATATTTAATGCTTAAATTGATGAAAGCGCGATAACGTTATATCAGACGACAGACGATCGACTACTTTTATCTTTCACCTCGATTTATCTCGCGCTAATGTGTGTCATCGTATAGGTACCCATAAATTTTCGGCACACTCGCACTCGCACTGGAAAAAATAAAATGCTAAACTGAGGTTTGTATGAATTTTTTTTCATTTTTGTTGTAAGTCGTTGCGCAAAATTTCGGACAAAGATGGAATGGTGCGGCAAACATTGGCGAATCAGTTTGCGATTCTGTGAATCAGCGATAAGTGCGATTGATTCTATTTGACTTAATATGACCTCGATAATATATCAGTACATCGGGTCATAATCATATATATCCTTTTTTTATTTATCACAACAACATAAGAATTGTATTGCTATATCGAGTATTGCAATTTGCTCTCTAAAAAGCTTGTGCCAAAAAAATAAAAAAGATATTATCTCTCTTAACTGTCATTGTCATTTTTTTATTATATTAATTATTATTTGCCACTATTCCAATCATTTGATTTTTTTAAAAGTTAATATATTTAAAAAAAAAGTTACTCAAAAAATTAACATTTAATTAATAATTATCTCTATTTTTCTTTATCGTACACAAATACGATCTTTTTTCTCATTGAACCGTTGAAACCAAGAAGTTTTAACGTAAAACTTGTTAATTATAGTATCGCACAAGAAATATCTGTCTTTATTTTATTTTTAAAAGTAAATTATTGCATAAAAAATAATTAATTATAAAAAATAATTTGTCATTTTAAAAGTATATCAGATAAACTTTAAAAATTGATAAATCCAGCAACAATAAGTATTTGAAATACATTGTACAATGAAGTTTCGAGATGTAAATGTGAGGTTGACTGGCTTCGAGTTGACTCTAATTAATTCTGTCATTTCATCACTACTCATGCGACAGTGATGAAATTTTGTTGAAACAAAGAACAAGTAAAGTCAGAGATTTTATATATCATCTCGTGAATCATATAAGGAGAAAAATTCTCGGAATTAAATCCTTTCGCCTCTCTCTTTCTCATACCGTTTTATGCTCGTTCAAATGCACTCGCATAATTTACATTATCCTGCCCGCTATTTCCGTAATGATGAACTACTCGGCGCTCTAACACATTTAACGATAACGATAACACATTATTTTAGCGATTGTCGATTCATGAAATTCAAAGAGACTTTATTTACTAGCTAAATACAAATAAAAGAGCCTCTATATGTAATATTTATTGAGAAATCGTACATGAGCAAATTTAGTTTTTTCTCTGACGAATTTTAACGTAAAACGTAAGCGATATTGTTTCTAACAATGACTCAAGTATTGCCGAAATCATGTCTTTTAACAAGTAATCAAAATATATACCCGAAATGTATACATTATACATACATGTGTACATTGAAACACGTTTGAATATTTTACTTTGTTTATTATACTATTTATTTATTTAATGTGTTATTCAATCAATTGATCAACACTTTATTTCTGATGTAATGAGATTTTTATATTACTACCATTGTTCAATTACATTTTTGCACGTATCGTCGTCAAAGGTCTCGCCACATTTGGTAATTATCTTTTAATAATTACCATTTATGAGTTATGAGTAAAATCTTTAAAATTATAAAATATAAAATTAAATATAACACAAAATAAAGAAAACGAGCAAGCAAGCTCATTCTTACTGGTCCGCGCTCATCGGTCAATGGTCGACAAAATATCCAATAGGACGTTGACTTGAATATCGAGTATCTTTAAGTATGCGTCTATAGGGCTTCGTTAAACATATACTTGTGCCGCGATACCGACGATATCCGTCGAGATATCGTTTCTCGTGCTACATGCGTGCTACGTTATAATCTTCGATTACATGTAAAATAGCGTGCACAAAAAATTACAGTTGCTGTGTAAAATAAGTCAGAAATTATGCCCGTTCGATTAAACTACCTGCATTTTGATGTGAAATAGTCACGTTATTGTAATCATCTGAATCTAACTGAATATCTAAATATGTGTTAAGTATCAGTGATTTCGATAGCATATAGAGACAAAAATTATTATTCTTTTTCAATATTAAAAATATAAAATGGTTTACATATTTCGTATTTTGTTTTAATACGCAAATAACACATCAGTATTATCTGAAATGTTCTATTAAATGTGCGAGAAGTTTTAGCTACGGAGAAAAGAAATACTCAATCGAGATTCATTTCAACACATAAATTTGTGTTTTATTAAGAGGCTAGATTAGATGTCAGACGTTATAATTATAGGTATTTTTTCGTGTATCTCGATCTTGAATCGAATAGCAAGGTCGGAGCTTGATCGGATGAAATTCGATATTTGCGATCGAACTGAATACGATCAAGAAGAGACCGGATCATCTTCCCAGAATTATTCTCACATGTCCATTCCATCCGGCTATTAATGTCGTTAATTCGTTTGCAATCTCCGTTATTAATATATGAGCGTTCCATCACGTCACGTTAACTGAATAAACTACCAATATTTGTACGCGTCGATACACGTTTCTATCAATAGAAACCGACCGAAATGCTCGCACGCATGCTCGGCTTGCAAAGCAAAAGAATGCAAGTATAAGCTGGCTATAAGCATTCAGCTCTCTTTAAAGAAAACTTACGAAATATAAAAATAAGTTAAATCAAATTAAAAAGATAAATATCTGTCATCTATATCATTATAGATATTTAGCACACACAGCATTTGAGTATGTACATAAAATGATTTCTCAATTCATTTATTCGAATATTAATATTTTAATATTAATAAATTTTAATATTAATAAAATAAATATAAATCATTTATACAAAATTACTACACTTTTTGTCGTAACACTGAATTTACTGTATACATAATGTATACATAAGCTTTTCACGTTTTTTTCCAATGGTCATGAAATAAGTTGAAAATTTCAAATAGATTTATGTAATTTTGTAATTTTAGAATTTGCTTTTCTCGTTACAATGCAAATACATATGTCATTGATAATTTTAAATTTGCTCTCTTCTGCCAATCTTCCGGATGTACATATATAAATATTTCTCGTGAGTCGCTCCAAATTTCGTAACCGATGCTCAATATTACACGATGTTATTTTATTGAGGCCGCGTTTAAAGTATTTAACTACCGTGAAATATGAAATTATATTGTCTACAGAGTAATTTAGCACCACAATGAAGAAACTAGAGTTGATCACTGGAATCGCTTTCTTTCGTATTAAATGACACTATAATTTCTTCATTGACTAATTGACATCATAGTTTGTTGGTCTGATATATAAAGAAAAGAGAAAAATCACGTTTATACCATATATAATTAAATCAATGCTACGTAAATTATTCAATATTACGTAAATATTTGAATACAATTTGCAAAAAATTATAAAATTACATTATGGACAATTTCCGCAAGTTACAAGTCTGACATTTTTACTTTTCTCTCGGTACGCGCCAGCGATTCGAGTACGATAAGAAGGTTGAAGGAAATACCGTCGCGTTGGGTCGAGCGCGAGAACTTGAGTCAGTAATTTAGAAAGGAAGTAATGTGTAACGGGTCGAACAAAATTGTTAATTAAGAAGACTCTGCGCCCAATAACTAGCGAAAATATATTTGTCACGTCGTGTCGTCGTGTCGTCGCGCCGTGGCGAGTCGTCCTAATAATTATGCGGTTACGCAAGTCTTACGAGTTACACAGATAAATTTCTGAATTCATTAAACCACGCATCTAAAACGCATCTGGTGTAATCATGATATGCAGATGCATGATATTCGCATTGATTTCCTTGATTTTCTTATTGGTATCAAGCGTATACTTGTACCGTTAATAAGATACATTCTAACAATCATAATCTGAGCTCGATAAGCAGATTCGCGCATAAGTCTTGAATGAGATTTCCGGAAATCGTTGTGCATAATTCGTTATCGACTTCTATTAAATATATTATTTGTCCATCGTAGAAATAATAACTACAATTTATATCTGAGAATTGCCTATGAATATTTTACTCACTCGTTCGTTTTTACCCACCAACCGAGTGAGTGGGTAGATTTATAACCACAGGATATTTTCGCCCACGTACGAAACTCTATTCGAATGTATTTATATCTCATATTTAGCGCAGAATGATCATCGAAACGTTTAATCGTTAATCTGAGATTGTGTGTGTACGTGGCATTCGTACAAGATAAATAAAACTTGAAACCATTTCTTTTGCTTCTATATTACCGGTAACGCGCGTTTCAACGTGCTTTTCTTTTCGCAGAAAATATTATTATGACGTCAATTACGTGACGTTAATTATAAATTTAACTTTCGAAAAGTCTCTCTCTCTCTCTCTCCCTTTCTCCTTCTTCTTTTAGCGATCTCTGTTCCGTTACTGTTCTGTGTGAAACTGTGAATTCTCTTTCAGAGATCTTCGATTTAACAGTATCACAGAGGTGCGCGCGGGATCGTTTCACGGATCGAATAAACTGCACACCCTGCTGTTGAATGACAATCACATCCGACGACTGCCGATGGGCGCGTTCGAGGGCGCGCCGAATCTACGGATACTCTACTTGTACAAAAATCGCATCGAGCATATCGCGCCGGGTGCGTTCGCGGGGTTGCCACGGCTCGAGCAGTTGTATCTGCATCACAACCACCTACGAGAGGTCCGACCGGGCACGTTCAACGATCTGCCGGTGCTGGAGCGTCTGTTTCTGCACAATAACAAGCTTCACCGATTGCCGGCCGACGCGTTCGTCAATGTCGGTCCGATGACGCGGCTGCGTCTCGACAGCAACGCGCTCATCTGCGACTGCAATCTAGTCTGGCTGGTGGAACGCCTGCAGGACAGACCTATGGAGATGGCGGCAATTTGCCAATCTCCGCACAAGATGAAGGGTCGCTCTCTGACAACGATGTTACCCGAGGACTTTCATTGCAGTTGAGTAGAAAGCAGCACCTTTCGACCGTTTCGCGACCGTAATCGCTTATCTATCATCCGATTGACCAGAAGACGACAAATCAAAAGCTATATAACTTATTCTTTAACATTTTATTTTGTTCATTATTACGCATATCGATTTCGATATTATACTTGACATATTTGATGACTAAAGATGACTTAATTTATCGATCAATTATCGATCATCATGCTCGTTGACACGTCGTCCAAGTCATCGAGCTGCTGCATCTCGTCGAATATCATAAAGTTTCCAAAATTATATTATTATCATCTTTCTCTGGGAGGATTATTTAACGTTTTTATAAATAAAATCACGCTTATCTTTGCGTTATCCGTGGCGAGAGATATGAGAGCTCACAGACAAAATAAATAAATGGACGATGTACCGTATTGGGAGAAATATTAAAAGAAATATAAAAAAGAAAAACGCGAAAACAAATACTCTCACGTTTATCCATCCGTATGATTTTTCTTCAAAATCTCAATCATTTTTCTTCAAAATCTCAATCATTCTCAATCATTCAAAAACCTTTTCCTTCACAGCAAAACCGCGCATCTTGGAAGGCCCGGAAGACACTATGGTACGATTCGGCGACACGATGACGTTGACTTGCCGAGTAACGGGTGATCCGATGCCGAAGATCAAATGGATGAAGAATAGATACGAATACTCGTGGGAAGTGGATGACGATAGCGAAAAGTACGTGATCCATGAGGATGGCGAAAAATATGTGATTCGCAAAGACGGTACCTTGGTGATCACCGGCACGACCGAACAGGACAGCGGGATGTACGAATGCGTGGCCAGCAGCGACATGGGCTCGACCAAATCCAGAAAGGCTAGAGCGGTGATTACGGCGGCGTCCCGGTTAATACTCGCCGAAAGGCCGGAATCACAAAACGCGAGCGTCGGCACCAATGTGACATTCTCCTGCCGAGCTTTGGGTAATCCCAAGCCAGATGTCCGTTGGTTTCGAGACGGCCGAACGATCCCCTTTGGCGACAGGATCTCACTCGAAAACGATGGTACCTTGCTGCGCATCATCGCGGTTAAGGAAACCGACACGGGCAAATACGAGTGTTACCTCAGAAGCATCGATCACATGGTCCATCTCTTCGCGGATCTGAAGGTTGTCGATTTCACCGCTCCCCGATTGTTGTTCAGACCGCAAGACATGGAAGCGGAACCAGACGCTACAGTCGAGATGCCTTGCCGGGCCGAAGGTACACCAAAGCCGGAGATACAATGGAAGAAGGACGGTAGCACGCTGGAGAGCAATAGAGTCAAGATTACACGCGGTGGGAGTCTTCTCATTTTTAACGTTACTCTGCAGGATTCCGGCAGGTAAGATTCAAAATTGGAGATTGTGATCTTAACCACGTCGACATTGATCATCATCACCTTTGCTTCCAATAATTTAATAATTTGAAAAAATCAATGCACGTATACATTTATTACATTACAGTATAATTATTAATTCGATTGTAATAAAATCTTTGGCTACGTAAAAGCATTAAAAGTTTAAAATGCTAAAAATACAAAATCGTTAATGTAATAATAAAAATCGACCCATCGATATCGAGCCATCATCAATCTCTTGTACATGCAACATAAGGATTTGTTATCTTCTTTGTACAGATACGAATGTTCGGCGGTAAACGATTATGGTCGCGCAACTGCCGATGCTCTGGTGCGCGTTCGGCAGCCGGATGGGACACAGGATACACTCGTCATACGAGCCTTCCAAAGTGCCACCGAAGAGATCGATCGTGCCATCAACAAGACACTATTGTCCCTTTTCAATCCCGACGGCTCATCCAAACACGTTAATCCGTTTCGGCTGTCACGGTTTCCAAACGCGATCGGTCGCGCGGCCGCCAGACCCGCCGAACTTTTTGAGAGAACTCTCGTCAATATCCGACGTATGATAGACGCTGGCAATAAGGCAAACGTCACCGGCGAATTTCGTTACGAAGAAATCCTAACATTCGAGCAGGTAAAATTAGTAGGCTCAAATCTCTCTCTCTCTCTCTCTCTCTCTCTCTCTCTCTCTTTCTCGCGTTATACGTGTAAAATTACGCGCGTCCTCCTGTTTCAGGTGAAGGAAATCGAACGATTGTCTGGATGCACCGGTCATAGACGTCGGCAGAACTGCACCAACAGATGCTTTCATCACAAGTACCGAACCATAGATGGTAGTTGCAATAATCTACGCCATCCCACTTGGGGCTCGTCGTATACAGGCTTTCAAAGAATACTGCAACCCATCTACGAGAATGGTTTCTCGACACCGGTTGGTTGGGAGAAAGAACGACGGTACTATGGGTATCCGAAGCCCGCCGCACGCCTCGTGTCAACCACGCTCATCTCCACTCACGACATTACATCGGACAATCAGATTACCCACATGGTGATGCAATGGGGTCAGTTTCTGGATCACGATCTCGATCATGCGTTACCATCAGTGTCGAGCGAGTCGTGGGATGGAATCGATTGCAAAAAATCCTGTGACAACGCCGCGCCCTGCTTTCCGATGGAAGTACCGCCTGGTGATCCACGTATCAACAACAGACGGTGCATCGACTTTGTCAGAAGCAGTGCCGTGTGTGGTTCCGGCGCGACTAGTTTACTGTGGGGTGATTTGATGCCTCGGGAACAACTTAATCAACTAACTAGCTACTTGGATGCGTCGCAAGTCTACGGCTACAACGACGAATTGGCGCGCGATCTGCGCGATCTCACAACGGACCGCGGATTGCTTCGGGAGGGTCCCACGATCCCTGGTCACAAGCCTCTCTTGCCTTATATGTCTGGCCAGTTTGTTGATTGCCGTCGGAATCCACTGGAAAGTTCGATAAACTGCTTCGTCGCTGGTGACATTCGAGCAAACGAGCAAGTCGGTCTGTTGGCCATGCATACAATATGGTTGCGTGAACACAACCGCATCGCTCGCGCGCTACGCGACATGAACCCACACTGGAATGGCGAGAAGTTGTATCAGGAAGCCAGACGTATCGTCGGCGCTGAAATGCAACACATCACTTACCGGCACTGGTTGCCACGGATATTTGGCTCGGCCATCGACAATCTTCTGCCGCCGTACCGAGGCTACGATCCCAATATCGACGCCAGCGTATCCAACGTCTTCGCTACTGCCGCTTTGCGTTTCGGTCATTCGCTCATCCAACCGCGTCTCGAGCGTTTAAACGCTTCCTTTCAGTCGATTCCTCAGGGTCCTCTCGATTTGCGAGATGCCTTTTTCGCACCTTGGCGACTGGTAGAAGAAGGTGGGGTCGATCCGCTGATCAGAGGTATGTACGCTACGGCGGCAAAACTAAAGCTGCCCGAGCAAAATCTCAATGTCGAGCTTACTGAGCAGCTGTTCCGTACCGCACACGCGGTCGCGCTGGATCTAGCGGCGATGAACATTCAGCGGGGGAGAGATCACGGACTTCCCGGCTATCTGGAATGGCGCGATTATTGCAACATGCCGCGTGTAGAAACGTTTGAACATCTTGCTGGCGAAATCAGCAGCGGTCGAGTACGGCAGAAACTGCGTGAATTGTATGGCCATCCGGGCAATATAGATGTTTGGGTCGGCGGTATTCTGGAGGATCAGTTGCCGGGAATGAAGATCGGACCGCTGTTTAAGTGTCTTCTGCTCGAACAATTCCGACGAACCCGGGACGGCGATCGATTCTGGTACGAGAATCCCAGCGCCTTTCGACCGGAACAGCTTGCGCAGATCCAACAAATATCGCTAGCTAGAATCTTGTGCGACAATGGCGACAACATCACTCGCGTACAACCCAACGTGTTCCTATTGCCCGAAGGTCGTAATAACTTTGTCAGTTGTGACGAGATTCCTTACGTGGATTTGACCGTGTGGTCCGATTGCTGCGATAATTGTGAGGATCGCGACAATACCATCTCTCGTGTACGCAGAGAAGTTGAGAAATATTTTGCTCCCAGTCGCGATCATGTCAAAGACATGGACAAGTTGAGTCACGATGAGAAAGTTAAATACTTACAAAGAATGCTTGAAGAAAGCGGTCGAGAGGCTAGGAGGTTGCGAGAGCAGGCTGATGATTTGTCGCAAAAAGTGAAAGAACTTGGATCATTTTTGAAAGACATTAGAATGCGAATAGAATAGAAGATTAAAGGCGTTTACTAGACTTGGATCATCCTCTCTTTTTTCCTCTCTACCCGATAGTCGTGCTCTTGCGTACAGCGTTGCTCTAATATATTTCGTGTTCTTTATGCATTTGTTATTGTAAATAGAAGCATTTTCGCAGAAATAGCGTCCTGCAATCGCTAAATGTCTTTCTTTTAAACTAACACAGCTATTACCAAGGTACTATTGTATAATGCGATACAGGCGTACAAATTGTGCATGTGTCGTACCAAAGTTTAATTTTTACAACATATGGTAAAACAATACACAAATTAAAAAATATTACAGTACATTCTTTTCTTTACATATACATGTACATATCGGTACATTACGCTAAAAAAGAGTACATTATTCTTTAAAGTTAGTAACTCTTATTATATCTTTAATTTGTCTATCCAAAATATTTTATGTATTATCCAATAATACCTTTATTATTACACTTCTTCGTCAATTTTACCATTAGGAAAACAAAGTTCTTCCCAATACATACAGTTTTAGCATCAATCGTTAGCATCAACTATTTCACTAGGAAATACAGCCTTCAAAAATCTGTGCCATTAATCATTGTGTATAAACAATATAAGAATTTATACACATATTTTTTTACTAATAAAGATTATCGAATTACAATAGTCAAATTCACTTTCTAGTCTTTAACCAGTATTTCATCTTACATTGCATATACATTTGTATCCATAAAGAGTAAAAATTTAATTTAATAAAGCATATAAAAGAGAATGATACAAAATAGCGTAAGTATTTTAATTGTACATAAGTGAATTAAAATATGCTAAAATAAAGAAATTTAAATAAAAATTTGAAATCAAGATCCTTACATTACATTTAAATCTACAGACGAAGCAGAATTATTTGCGTTTATCATTAATGCATTATGTAGATACACAATGTATAAGGATTCTGATAGCTATTACACACACACACACACACACACACACACACACACACACACACACAAGCGCGCGCGTAAAAGCCATAGTTTTCAGTCACAATAAACTGCTTTACATTTTTCATCGCTTTCTAGCAATCGCATTTAATGCAGAAATTGCAAATATTACAACGCAATGATATCTTTACATTTAATAATAAATGTATAATACAAAAATTGATAAATTAGAGAGAAATTCGAATAAAATTTTTTACATTCACATCTTTTAAACATCGACCGAAACTTTTATATTTTTCATTCTTTTCAGAACCTTCTTTATAAATTCCAATTTGCACGATATAATTTTTAGATCACATCTTACAATCATGCTTTAAACTGAACAGGTACGTAATTAAATATTATAAATGACTTCATTTTTATAAATCATTTTATTTTTGTATATCAAATATGATATCTAACTACAGATTAAATACATAATCATAATTTGCAGTTATAATCACATATTATGCACATGATTAGTATTTTAGAATGATCTATGCATAATTGAAATGTTGCTTCGTCACATATTTTGAAAAAATGTATTTACAAGTACAAATTATACAAGGACAATTTTAATTCTACTTTATAAATTAGTTAATATTTAGGTAATATTTTACAATAAAATCTAGAGACAGGAGAAAATTTTTATTTTGTCTCTAGGTATAAGCCAAGAAGCGATTAATTTTGCTTTATGTATTGTATCCTCAACTAAAATTCGATCACATATAAAGATTAAATGAGGTTAAAATGCTAGTTTAAGGATCTTTAAAAGGTTCTTTCTTCTTCTTCTCCTTTTAATAAAAATGACCGCTGAGTCACACAGGCTAGTATATAAAGGACGAAGCATCCAGCTTATACTTATACATTTACAGCTATGCCATTTTGCGTGTGATAATCCCAAAGATTATATTAGATTATATTATACATGCGAATAAATGACATAAGTGAAGAATATTATTGTGATTACATTTTTAAGAATATAGAAGGAAAGGAAAAGTGAAAATAACAAGATTGATGAAGTTAAAAGTTATTTATTTTTATATATATTTGGAATAGTAAATAATAAAATAAATAAAATAAATAAAATGTCATTGATCAAGAATGGATACACAATTAATAGGATTACCATGATCATCTAATAAATGATCCTGCGGATCATTGAGATATTTAGGCCCATTTCCCACTTTAGTATGTATCATATATTTAAGCTGTCCTGGTGGATTCTTTTGAAACTTTAGTTTCTTCAAAAGATTCTATACAAAATAATATTTATAACATAGAGTAATCCACTGTGCATGTGCACATGTACATACACATTTAACTAATGGATTAATATTCTGGATATAAGAATAATACATACTTATTAATAATACATACTTGCAAAGGTTTGATCCCTTCAATAGGTAATCCTCTTTTGTATTCAACGTTTACAATATTTTCAGGAGGAGGAAAAAAGTGATCAAGAATGCCCACTACTTCTGGTATATCTTTCTCTAATAAATATAATGTAGCATTTGGGCCAGCGTCATAAGTATAGGCAACCTAGCAATATTTCTTATCAATAAAATAAGTCTAGCTATTTTTTAACCTTAATTTATGAAAAAAAAACTATTTTACTTACTTTTACATCGTTAACTGCATCATTATAAGAATGTATGAGACTCATGATAGCGTTAGAAATGCTATTCATATAAATACATGGAGGATATGTATCAAGACATACAGCATGAAACTGATTAGAATCCTTCATAGTGAGTTCAGCAAAACTTTTGAAATCCTTCTCAATGATTGCCTGTTGCATTTTATTAGCTCTTTTTGGAACTGTATATGTTATTCTATGTTGTAGAAGTTCAGATGTTTCTATACTTCGTTTCATACCTATTGCACTTGGAACTTTTTTTTGTTCATCGCTAACCTAAAAGAATTATTTTTTTTTCTAAGTATTGTTATCTTTATCATTCAATAAACATGGAAAGACAAGATGTTTCTTACTACTAGCACTAGAATCCTCATTTCAGGCCAATGAGACGCTGGTGCTATTTGTTTTGCTAAACTGTCTGTTCCATTCTTGTCTGAGCCCATATGCCATCTCACGAAACCGCCCATAACACTGCGACATGCTGATCCAGAACCGGAACGCGCTATGACACTAATATCTCCCTGCAAAGATATATATTTTGACAATATAACAATTTTAAAATGTATTAAATGATTTAAACGGGAAAAAAAATAAATTATCATACTTCTACTTTGTAAAGTTTGGCTAGTGCTGCTGTAAGACACGCATATCCTGCAGCACTGGAAGCTAAACCAGCAGCGGTTGGAAAATTATTCTTTGAACATATATGAACTTTCCAATTGTTTGTGTAATCAGGTAACTGCGAACGTTTTTTAACTAAAGAAAAAAAATCTTGATTTAATTTAAATTATATATATTTTGAATAAGTTTCCATATACTAACTTACTTTCTTTTAAACAATTTTGCAATCTTATATTTTGTATATCTTCTTTTCTGAAAGTATGTCAGTTATGTTATTATACTATAAATAAAGTAATAATGAAAATATATTTTCTCAATACACATACCGTCCATTCAGCCAAATACAATCTTCTTTGAAGTCAGGACTGATTTTAACAGTAGTTTTTGCATGCAGCTTTAAAAAAAGACATGAAGATTTTATAGTTTTAATATTCCAAGATACCTCTAATATATTTGCACTTTGTCGCTCTTTTGTTCATTTAGAAGTAAAAATTTACCTGATCTGTATCTAAAGTGATACTTATGGAGTCATTGGTTGGTAAAATTAAGGATTCGTCTCTTTTCCCCCCTAAAAACATGTAACTCTAAAAAGTTAATCTTATTTTGTAAAACAGATATGAGGGTAAAGAGCAGTTGTACAAAGAATACATCCATTGTAATATATCTACGTTTCTTGTCGACAGCCATTCAAATTCAAATATTTCCGTGTGATATGAATTGCGAAGGCTACGAAATGTATTCAAACATTTAAAAACATGTATGCACATGTATGTGATGGAATTTATTAGTAGATTATAAATGATTTGCATCTTTACATTATTTCAATGAATCAAGCAATTTTTAAAAAAGAATTTGATAATACATTAATCGCAAATTGTGAACAATATCTTTTTTTTTATGTCCGGAAAGCTTATTATTAAATTTATTAGGTAATAAAACTTTGCAATTTTATGCATACATTTATATTAGATAATGTAGATCAAAATACAATTTCATACCATATATATGAAATATAATTTAAAAAATTCCTTTATTAAAAATTCTTTTAAGAGATAAAACTATACAATATTTCAAGTTCTTATTGACTATAGTTGTAATAAAGCTTTGACTGTGTAAATACATACAGTATTTAATAACTGCGATATTGACTGGTGCAATGCAGGTAATGGTGTACATAATTGACGTTAACGTTTATCCATATAACTTTCACTCCGTACGAAACATCCGTTGTTTTATCAACTACTGCACACTCGTCAGCTGTGCATACGAATTTAAATACCAAGCTGAAAGAAGCCACGTGTCACAGCCATGAACTTGTACATAAGTACTTAGATTGCTAACTCTAAAAAATAAAAATGAGTCAAGTTAACTTGAGAGGAGATGACAATTATTTTTAATAAAAGTATAATTTCATATAAATAAAAAAGCAAAGTTGAAAAAAGGAAGAAAAGTAGGAAGAAGAATATATTTCGTTCTAATATTATTTAACACTAATAGAGTGCAAAAAGAAAAAAAATAATCATTTTTTATTGATATTTTAGTTTGTATAGAACCAATCTTGTAAGAATACATAAAAGTCAAAAGTTTTATATACAATTTTGATATAATCCTAATAAATTGATAAAAACTGTTAAAAATTTGAGGTTAGACTTGTACTTTTCTTCTGTAAAATGTATTTATACCATGAAAAATCTGGTTATTTAAAATCGAAACAGAATTGGAATAAAAGAAAAACATTCTCCGATCGGTTATTTTCCTTTATATCTTTTTTCCGTTTCACTTCATTTCATATACATGAGATTGTATTTTAAATTCATAATCGTTCTTCTTGCGTTCATATAGAGCTTAATATTATCAATAATATTTCGTGGTATAATGCATGCATAGATTCATTAAATATAATTGAAAAATTTTACATCATATTATAAACTTAATATAAATGAATTGAAAAACCTAAAGATTTTTGCAAGTTTGAAACATGCGAATTCGCATTCACAGTCTATATTATGCTCACAATTATTTCTCTTACCTGATAATTGCAAATATATCTTTTAATATAAATAAATTGCAAACATATTATACAAGTTAGAAATTTATGCTAATATTTATTGTGTATGCGTGTGCGTGTGTGTATATATGGTTATAAAAATTACTACCAAGTTTTATTTGTCATTCATTTTACTTATCCAATCTAAAGAAAATGTAACAAATATAAAAAAAAATATCCATCATTGATGTTTACGTTAAATGAATTAGTCCATCGAGATGTCTAGTTCTCGCATTTTTATTTTTTGACTAAATTATAAATAAAAAAAAAAAATACAACCTTGAACACACAGTATTTCCCTCGCAAATGCGAAGAATTGGAGATAAAATACATATACGTAATCTGCAATAAATATTACATTACAGCCAATAATATACTACATCATATGTGATAAAAACAATATAATGTTTATAAATTATGCCGGGTTGGACGGTAATCCCATAGACCATGCATCCAGCAATTTTTTATCCTGAGGTCCAGCGCCCAAACTAAGCATAAGTCCAGAGAGATCACCGCGATGACCTCGTCCACGCATCGCGTGAACAACTTTCGCAATGCTGCATAACAATGAAAATATATATATTTAATTTATATATTAAATATAGTATTGTGTGCGTGCGCGTGCGTGTGATTTAAAATGACGATATGTAAAGTGTATATGTATAAAATTAAAAATAATTTAAATGTGGCCACGAACAAAATGTAATATTTAAAATGTGTAATATTTAAAATCAATTTGATGAAAGCAAGATATTCTGTATAATATAAATGATAATTCGTACTTGGCCCATTCTTCCTGAAGAGTCGCAAAATGTGCTTTAAAAACTGAATTTCCGAGTTTCTCATTGTCGAGTAATTTTTCAATCTTTATTAGTAAGGTCGGAAGTTTTGTTGGTAAAATGCCAGTCCATTTAACGATATGAGATTTGGTATTTCCAACTTTATGTTCATTAAGTATTATGTCTAGCCTGCATACACTTGCACAAGGTAAAGGAACTGCTACCGAAGTGTCTACACCTGGAAATTTTACAATATAATTATATAAATAATAAATTTATTTGAAAAAATTGATTATTTGTAGTCATGTATAGATACCGATAAAGTTACATGTATCAGGATCCATATATTCTAATGTTTGCGTTTTTATCCGTCGACATGCTCTTGGAACAAGACTGCTAAGACCGTACAAAGATTCTAATCTTTGAATCTTTGGACCTCTTACCAAAACTTGAACACCGATTAAACAAGAATATAACAACTGTTTAAACTGATCTTTCCCAAGTATCCGTTTTAGATTTCGTAAAATTACAGCGGTTGATTTTTCTGCGATTTCAGAAAATTCTGGCAAAAGCTCAGAATCGTTCCAGTTAAAATTAAAGTTTACCGGCAATTTTGCATTCACTAAAGTAAAACCTTCTTCAGTTTCTGTAAATTATTTATGATATACATTATGACTTTCGTTAGAAAAAAAAAATATATATATATATATATATTTTAACATCGATTGTTATCATAGATAGAGAAATGCTTGTAATTGCTAACCAATTTGATGTTCAAAATTATAATTAAGTTCGTCATCTAATAAACTCATTGGAAAAATTTCTATAAAGTGCCTAGCACCAGCGCTGAGGATCCATACTAACCACATATGAATCCTAAAATATGTATATGCAAAATGATTAATAAATACGATTTTAATAATTGTAATAGGTAATCATATACAATATTTTATGTGGAATTAATGTAACATTTACCTTACAAAAACATGTTTCTCATTTGTTATATCGGTAAGTGTTCTAGATTGTTTAATAGAAATACTATGACAACCCGCTCCACTATTTGCTGTTGTTAATCTCATTGCCCTTTGCGGACACTCTGCTTCTTCCGCATTATATCTTCTCTCCGCCAAATCTTGCAGTTCTCTAATTACCTCTTTTAAGTTGTCAATTAAAAATGGCCACATGTTCAACAAGAATTGTTTGTCTCTCATAAAAACTATAAAACTGCACCATCTTCTAAATCCTCTTGCCTGTAAAAAAAATAAATATACCATTCTATAAATGTATCAATAAATGAAAATAATGGAACAAAATTATGACAAAGATTCTTTAGATTCTAACAATTTTAATAATGGCATGATTTGAAAAATTTGTTGTAATAACTACCAAACATGCTTTTTCGTTGCATAATTCACCTGGGCATCTTTCAATGTAAAAGTATGACTTAAAACATGCCCCCTGTATTCATCTCCAAAGTAGCAAACACCTTCTTTACCAGGGTGTACCTCACAACTTAAGCTCCTTGAAAAAAAGAAATTCACAATAACAACAACAACAACAACAACAACAACAACAACAATAATAATAAAGTTTTAAGAAATTAAATTTTACATATTATGAATCTTGTTTTTACAATTTTTAAATATAACAGACTTTAATCTCTTGAATAAAATTAAATCAACATGACTTATTATTAATAAGATAAATTTACACTAATTCAAACAATTCACAAAATATAGTATAAAATACAATTTAGTATAAAATTCACAAATAAAAAAATTTGTAAAATTCAAAAATCATACCTAATACATGCATATTTGAGAAGATTTCCAATATCCTGCATTAATGATTGCTGAGCAGACAAAAATGATGTTCTTGTTTCATGCTCATTACTTAAATATTTAACATTCCCAATACTTTGACAGCCTTCACATTCATCCGATCCATCTTCCAAGGAAATATGACCTTGTCTTAACACTTCTTTAGGTCCATAAAATTTTAATTTTTCTGTGTTTTGTGTATCATAATTACGGTACGTTTGTGTGGTAAATATCACTTTAGGTCCATGCATTTCACAAAAAGTACACAGTGCGATTGCAGCATTCATTGCTTTCGGAAAGATTTCTATGAAACCTTGTTATTTATCTCAGAGAAAAAACCCAGAGATTATTTAAAGCAACTTTTCGCATGGTTCTAGATTATTTGTGTAGATAAAATAGCCTAAAATATATCTTCCATAAATATATACTTATAATATAACTGCATATTTACAATAAATGAACAAAGTTATATATTTATAAGTTATATATTTACAACACAAAACTTTTTAAAACATTTAATAATTTGGATCATTATATTCTATCAAATATATATCATTAGAAGGGATTAGACGGAATATCATCGATACAAATATGATTGAATATTTATAGAATTACAATTTATTGGTTTACAAGACAAAGTTTATATAATTTATAAGATTGAAAATTTTAAACATAACCTCTGCCGAAATATCTTACAAGTGTAACTTTGTCATCCGTTACCTTCTTCTTCGTAAATCGTTCAGCAAGATTTCACGACGAAGTTAATTTTTTTCATCCTTTTCACGTGATAAAACAAAAATGAAGTCGTGGTAGAGACACGTGACATTATGATAGCTAATCTCGACATTGGTTCACACACAGTCCCACACAACAACCATATATATGAACACTAAATTTACATATTTGCATGTCGGGTTGCCAATTGAAAGGTGCCGAATATATATCAAAATGACTCGATAGATTATAATCAATTACAATTTTTATATATATATATATGTGTGTGTGTGTGTGTGTGTGTATATTATATATAAAATGTATAATGTGTATAGTATAGGATAATATAATATAATTTTATCGGAACCTATAGAGAATGTTAAGGAAAAATAAAAACAAATTTTTTTTCTTTCTTTTCTATTTTTCAATTAGTAAGCAAATTTTAATTTGACACCTTCATAAGCAGCTCTCATCCATATGCCGACAGCATGTGCTCCAGGATCTGGATATTTGAATGTCTATACAACACTTGTCAGGATTATGTCAAATATTTAAATAATATTAATTAAATAAATATATTTAATGTACAATAATATAATTAAATACCTTATTAATTGTACAATTGACAGACCGAGACATATGCACAGTTTGCATAGCTGAAATTTCAGCAGCTTTCACAGCTTCTCCAAAAGCATCGACAGGACTGGAGCCAAGATTTAATGCATCTCTTAATGCATTTTCCGCAGGTATTAAAGCATCCAACATGGTTCGATGATCAATCGATGTTCCACTAACCTCAGATATCATTTTGTTTGCAAATGTTAGAACAGTCAACCACATGTTGGCAGTTATTTGCTCGTCACTTTGAAATCTAAGAAAATTCTGAAATATTTCTCAAGATTTCTTCTATCGGCATTAAGATTAAAAGATATTATATAATTGATTGATTTCTTACTTTAGCGACACTATCAAAAAATAATGAGTAGATTCCACCTTCTAAGTCACCCATTTCTTTTTCAATAATCTGGCTTATTTGCATAAATGTTAGAAAAGGTCTCGTTGTTGAAATTCTTCCTTCCTGCAATATACACGATATTATATTCACTGAAAACGAATAGATTTATACTTCAATTATTTCATAATACAGTACAACCTTGATTGCTAATTTTATAGCATTGGCACTATGTGCAAGTATACTTCCATAATTTCCATCACCACATTCTTCGTCCATTATATTGAGTTGTTTCGCACATGCTATTAAGGCTTCGCATGAAAATGTTAAAACTGTAAGAAATGATGGACCACTCCGAGATTGTATTACTGGTCCTATATTATATATACTATTTTCTTTTGCCATCTATAATTCAAAATTTATACACATATAAAATAAGAAATCAAATAAAAATTTTAATATTTATAATTGTATTTACACAATTGCAAGATATAATAGGTTGTCAATGATCAAGTAAATTTGATCAGATTACCTGAGAATTTTGTTCTTCCGTATTATGTGACATTTCATCATTTTTCCTCGTAAACTCAAAACGTGATTTTACTCCCATCTAAGAATTGACATACCTACGCGTGATGTAGCAAAACCATCAATATATATATATATATATATATATATATATACTGCCATAGAAAAGCAATTTTTTTTTTATTGATTCAAGTGGTGAGTTTAAGCCTGCGTAACAACATGGCGACTTGCGACAAGATTTTCATTGGCTGAAATGCTTACGTATCATATTTATGGAATATATAACAAACAACATTTAAAGAATACTGAAATAATAAATTCGCGAAATAGCATTGTCGTGAATTTAAAACATTATTGCATTAAATAAAAATATATCTATTTTATATATGATTGTGTATTTACTAAAATAATAAAAGTATAAACTTTATAGCTATATTTTAATATTTAATAATATACTATATTAGGATAAGTAATAAAATGTAATTTATATGTATATTCAATTTGTGATATTACGATAAATCAATCTATTTGTCATGATATAGTATAATTAACGAGCACTCTTAAATTAGAGTACGATACTCTTTTTCTCGAGTTATAATCATTTCAATATTTGTGTCATCGAATAATACTTACTTATATAACAATGATAAAAATGAAACACAAATTGAAAAGAAATATCGCTGAAATATGTATGAAGAGGTATTTATTCATGATTGTATAAAATTCAGCTGCGCACGGCTGAATTTTATTGCACTACATCACGACTACTTTTGCGAACTGCGCGTTGTCAGACACGCGTGATATTGTGGCATTTAAATTGTCGCTAATCCGACAGCCATTACAATAATCCAACAGATACGTAACGACGCGAGGAAGAAACAATTTAACTTGCCATAATATAACAATTCGATGAGTGAGCTCGGTAATAGATTATATCAGCGATCGCGAGCTGCGACTCTACGAGTAACAGAATGACAATTCTCTTACATATTATCAGTCTACAAATTTATACTAAATCTTTGCTTATGTAAAAGTGTATTCAGACGTGATCGTCATAATAATACCCGCAACATTAGGTCATGCATTCACGCGATCATTGCATGCAATATATACAACATTCTAAGGTAAAAATTCACCAATCTCACGCAGAATTCATACCGCACAGCTTTGGGTCTTTTGTTCATACTTATGTTAGTTTTACTTGATACATACGCACTGCATACCGGATCGCATCCTCGGTTCTTCGGTTTCTTTAACCGTGTTTAAAATCTACTCAGAACTCAGGATCTTTTAACGACTGGTTTTGTATTTGCGTATCTTGTATGTTATTGTCTACCAAACCTATTTATTGTCTACCAAAAATTCTGCTGCAGCATCTCAAAGCTCTCATATATGAACTTCAAATATATTCTGCATCTTATTAAAATTGAGCAAATCTAACAATGGAGCAACGATAAGAAATCCATATTTTGTAGAAAGTTCATTAACAAACAAATGCATATAAACAATCGTTATTAAACTATTTGGATTATTAACTGGATTATAACTACTATTGCGCATTACGCGTGTATATTTCAAGCTCGCTCATATATTGACTCGGTGCTTTGTAACATGTGATGCGATGTAATTGTAATACGTGTATTACGTACAATTCGATACGAGAGCGATAATTTAATCCAATTCGATTGGATTTGGTATATATGTGTATTGAATTCCGAGATCTATATTTAATACTACCTTACCAATTGTTCGACCCGATCAGATTTAAATCACACGCTTCATAAACGCGGCATTGGTTAATTCATGTAACATCAGCTGCCAAATTACTTCCAAGTACAAGTCTTCGGAAAAAGAATTTTAGTTTTTTCAATATCTCAGAGTGACTTCGTGATATTGTTAAACAATCGTTTGCCCCACCAAGATTCCAAATCAAACGGTTTAAAGTCTGAAACAATTTATTCGTATTTTTTTGCCATTTGTTTTGTACAATCAATTACAATAGGTAATATGTACATGATGTAAGGATATATTACTCTCAGATACAGCAATCTCTTAATCTAATATAATCGTGAATGATCATGTAATATTACTTACCTTGAAGATTATCATTTGGTTCACCATCGTTGTAATATACTATCGTATCCTTAGGACCTAGGGAAACAAAATTAAATCTTAAATTATGATTCCAAAATATCTTTCTTTTAATAAATATCATGTGTACACATATACAATTTATGTCTTAATGTACAAGTAAATCATTATAAGTTATTAATGTATAATCGATAAAGAGATGAGATAATTTTTTACATGAGATAAACAATTATTTCTTATACATAATTATTGAGAAAAATTAATAAATTTTGTCTTATATTAATGTATAAGTAAAAACGAAAACAAATAATATAATTACAAATTGACTAAGTTGGTTTGTCATGTATACACATACATACATACACACACACACACACACACACACACACACATTTGCTACTTACTGCAAAGTTCTGCACATTCTGTGCCATTGCAACATTCGCTTCTTTGCCGCATATTAATTTGATTCCATGCTGTTGAAAACAATAAACAAACAAAAATAATAAATTTTGCTCAATATTAAAAAAATATATAAGTATACAATATATGTATATTCCATCTTTTTTCAGACTAAAGTTCAGCTTCTTTCATACTTTCATACTTATTCATAATTTTACATTCAGCCTTTCATACTCGATATAAAACTAACTCTACATTCAATTTCATATGTGTAGAATATTTTTCTACCTACATTCATAAATAAATTTAATAAGTTCTTCATGCTGTGGTGTGATAATTTCTTGCATCTGATGTCGCTGCGAGATAAACTTGGATTTTCCATTCATATGGAAGACTGGTTTTGGTACGTGACTGCAAGCGTGAAATATATGAATTAAAGCCTTATTGCAGATATTTGCAGTAATGAAGTAAATATTATCTTTCTTTTTCATCACGCGTGTTATTATACAAATCTTATGCAATACACAATAATTATACACGTGGTAAAATGTTAAAAGGAACAAGATCGTTTGTCACAGGAAATGTATAAAGCAAAATTGGTTTCAATAGATATTTGCATTACATTGAATTTCATTAGATAAGCTCCATTAGGGGTCTCAATGACACTCATCAATATCACACAAATGAGTTATATTAATAGCTTTGACGGTTTTACGGGGCGAATTATGATGAATTGCGTAATGTCGAAAACGGTAGCGACGGCGACAGCGGCGAAAGAAGAAGGAGTAATGTGAAAAAGTGGCATCGAGAAAGGGGGTTAGAGCACCGCGCGCTCTCGCTCGCGCTCTCTCTCTCTCTCTCTCTCTCTCTCTCTCTCTCTCTCTCACCGGGTGATCTCGTGGTCATCCTCGACGTCGGCCTTTCTCGTCAGATCACGTAGAGTTTCCAGTCTTTCAAGGTTCTGACTTATTCCTGTGAAAAGCGAAGATTCAATTTCGAATAATTTACAAATTCCAAGCTCGACTCCAAAATTATCTCACACGCAACTATTGACGATCGTTGCTTAATGGACGACGGTCATAGGGCACTGGACTATGATTATAGAAAAATCCAAATTTAGTACCTCGTCGTGTTTTCGCTACAATCTTGCTAGGTCCCTTTGACACGGTATACATGATCCTCGTCCTCGAATAAGCGCGGAAAGCTCCTCTCGCGAAAGCAATGCCAGGTCATTCGCGAGCAATCGTCACGCCTGCCGCGTGTTCTCGATTCTCGAGTGTGAATCGTTGCCGATAGTTGCCGATTGCAACTAGTGATAGCCAGGAACGAACAGCGAGTAGACGCGGGCTCAAGCTCGACGATATTCCCGGCTTACCACCACTCACCATCGCAACTTACGAAATCGCTTCTCAACGCGATCCAATGACGATCAACCGCGCTACTAACACCAACGAGATCTGTTCTTTTTGCACGATTTATTTTTTCTCTTTTTCTCTCTTCACATTAGAGAAAAAGAAAGACAGGATAAACGGTGCAACAAGCTCAATCAAAAAGTACACAATATGACACAACGAAAAAAGTGGGAGAGGAAAGGGACTGAAAGGAAGGGATAAATTAGAGTTTGGAGTTTGGATACGTCCAAATTCTAATATTGAGATATATTGATATTTATCAATGCGTTAGAGCTCCTACCACTGTTCTCTAATGTACTTGAAAAAATCCATTCTAACTATTATTATAAGATTCGTGCAAAGAAAATTATTTCTCTCTTTTTTTTTTTTTTTTTTTTTTTTTTTTAATAAAGATCACGCGTCTTACAGCATAGGAAACATTCTTTCAATTTTTACAAATTTCCTGTAAATATTATAATACTTGCTATTTGTAACTTTCAATTTTTATATCTTCACTAAACTTCGATAAAATTAAACGTATAACGTTAAAAAAGTAAGTGTATTTTCAAGATAACGCAAATAATAACTACTTTCATATTTGAAAATGCAACGAGCGACAGACAAATATGGAAACTTGAAAGAAATTTGGTAGCACGTGTGTATGATGCATAGTTTTATTCTCTGCGTAAGTCAAGAGTACAGATTATCCTTATTAACTGCGAATTCAGTTAATACAGGCACCGCAGGTGTACTTTATTTAGCAGTCTATACGTACTAAATATGCACAAATATAGTATAAAACATAAACGAATATAAAATAGAACAATTAAAGTTAGGATAATCGATAAAACATCCTGTGGGATAAAGCTAAGAGAAAGAAACAAATTATTATTCTTTCTGGAAATTAAATATAGTAACATAGTCAACATAGGATATCAAAGAATTTTACACCTAATCCATTAAACATTACTGCTGCATTTATAATAATTTCAGAATATATTAATTATTTATAATATTAATACACATAACTGCAGTAACGCGCGATAGCAGTAATAATTAATATAAATTCATGCTACTAATTCTATATCAATCTACAATAGTAAAGTCTCTACAAAGTTTCTACAATAGTAGGAATTATACAATAGTAAAAATAATAATAAATTTATAGAATGTATCTCTGTATATAGAATGTTAAATAGCTGAGAGACAAAATTTACTTCAACATAGAAAAATAGTTTATCAATATGTAGATAAGATCAATTACTCGATTGGATATTCGTCGAAATATCCATGCATTAATGCGAAAATTTGATCTCGCGCTTGATTTGCGACTTTGAGGCAAAATTTATGATAGCAAGACCTATTACGATATAATCTGAATATTTCCATGGACGCATTGTCGCTTATGTACAAATGTAAATTAATTCTTACACATTATTACGTAATAGTTGAAATGGTTCACGGAACAATTTGAAAGCAACTTATCTACATTATGTATACGACCACAATTTTATATATAACTGAACAATATTCTCAAACATGATTGCATAGTTACCTTATTAAGTACGTACAAGCACAAAGCATTTTTCATGTACACTTTTTCCCTCGCGTTTTTCTATCTCTATTTTACTTCAGCTCCTTATGTTAAAAATACAAATCCAGTTTAAATCGTCGATGATGTTGGGAGCGTGATTTCGTCAAAAGGAAAAATTGTAAATACGTGCCGTGTTAATTAGCACAACAGTCCCATAAGTTTAGTCTCTCATTTTACAACAGAGAGTTTCAAGGTACTTAAAGGGCGAATAAAGATTTGTCTTGATCCTTGTTAATTTGACGCTGAATGTTTTGGTTGCCCGTAGTCGATGAGTTTGAGCTGGCAGTTGTAGAAAGTGTTGGTAAAGCTTCAGCCGCGGCTGCACGTTCTGCTAAGAAGCGCTCAAATTCCGACGAAGTCAAAGATTCCTGATCGCCTTGTCCTCCAGGCTGCAATGCAAATAAGCGCGATTCAACAATGACATTCTTATAAATCTAAGTGGGAAAAAGAGGATTTGCAATTTCAAATTTATCGCTGAAAATTGGATCATTTGGATATTTATAATATCCAAATTAATTAGAACCTACACAAGTACTTACTGTGCGATCCAACCATGCTGCCATTTCATTGAATTCAGATTCCAAGTTTGGCTGGAGAAGTATGGAAAAACAAACACAAACATTGAACAAAACGACAAAGAAATACAAATAATATATGATGATGTTGGTGCAAACAAAATTCGACAGTAACATAATCAAAATTAACAATTTTCATGCCTTTAGAAGCGATGTGCAATTGTAATAACGAATACTTAACAAGCAAGCAAGATTCATTTAAAAAATTACCTTATACCTTGAGCCCTTTTAGTACACATGTATGTAAAATATGAAGAATATTGACAATACCAATTTACATGGAATATTGCATGTGCAGTCTTTGAAATTAAAAGTAAATGGAAATTGAATGATTATGTTTAAGTATATATTTTACATAAAGGAACAGAAAGATGTATATTTGTTTAGAAAAGTTAATGACGGCTAATTTGTTTCTGATAATTAGTTTAAAAAGATAATGTTACGCACACTAGCGCTAGTAGCGGTCTGCTGAGGTAATTTAGGATTATTGCGGTTGAGAATTGCCGTGCTTAGACTCCCTCCTCTCACCTGCTCCAAATTATCCTCGTATTTGCTGCCACTGCAAATTGAAAAAAAATATGCATATATTCAAAATTATTGACTAAATTTTATATATTAATATTATAAATTATTATATATATATATATATATATAATAATTTATAATATTAATGTATATAAATACATATCGAGATAAATAAATATATATTCAACTTGCAACATGATTAATTTTGAAATAATTAAATATATAATTTGTATTTTGCCATTTTTGTTCATATTTTTGTTATAAATAATTATAGAAAAAATATTATACAAAAAATTTAAACTATTAATATTTGTCTCATTTTTATAATTGCATGTTTCTTTAAAATACATATAGCACCTATTTTTTGTTGTTTCGTATGTTGCATTACGTGACTGCGCAAACATATCAAATTCATCGCTGTCTCCTTCTTTTTTCTCTTTTTGTCTTGTGTTTTTATCGACACCTTCAGCTGCATCTATTGCATGAAACACGACAGGATAGTATTATTTATCTTGAAAGTTTAAATTAAGTATAAATATAATGTAGAAAAGTATGTGAGCAAAATATACATAAAACATATATAAAAAAAATATTTATATATTATGTAGTTTTACATAAATATTTGGGCACGCACATGTGTATATATATATATATATATATATATGTACCCCCCTCCCCTCCACACACACGACGCGCGCGCGTGCAAAATATATATATATATATATATAAAACTTTATAGTATTTAGAATAATCTCAGAATAATTTCTTTTATATGCAGTATTGCATTAGATTTATATAGCTTTGACATTTACCGAGTTCACCCATCTGCTTTGTTAAATTATCCACATCATCAGATAAATCTATAAGAGATTCTGCTTCTCGTTTAGTAAGAGATGGAGTTGATTCAACACTTGGTGGATGTCCAATAGTTTGAGCCAATATAGTACTGGCTGGTACTTGCATTTTATTCTTTGTATAACGCGTATAGCGAAGAAATAGATTATTTAATTCATCATTAATTCGTAATAATTCTGCTGTCATTTCATCATGGGCCAATTTACCAATTAAATCAACAACACGTTCTTGCATTGCCTTACACGTTGAATGAAGCTCCTGCAAATAATTGTTTAGACATACGACATGAAGAACTTATGTAATGAAGAATTTTAAAACTTTACAAATCTATAATAAATCTTTTTTATAAATCTGTAATAAATAACATATAATCTATATAAATAACATTCTTACGTTCAATAATTCAAGGTCCGCGGAATCTGGTTGTTGTTTACTTTGGTCTGGACTTGTAAAGTATGCCAACATTTCTGACAATACGCGCATATTTCCTTGAACAACATCAAGTTCACTTTGTAATTTAACCATTTGTTGTTCGGTCAATTGAGTTAACTGCCCAATAGATTGTGATGTTTGAGAAGGTAAATGTTGCGTTCCCAAAGACGTAGGCTGATCATTTGTTGTTAGATTTACAGGAATTTGCTCTGTTTCAGGTACACTCTATAAAAATATTATTGCAAAAATAGTTACTCTTAGAAACATAGGATAAGTCAGCTGAATAGCAAGTAATTTTGTTTGAAAAAAAAAAAAAAAAAAAAAAAAAAAAAAAAAAAAAAAAAAAAAAAAAAAAAAAAAAAAAAAAAAAAAAAAAGGAAGTATCTTACTCTTTCTGGGGTGATAATTGGTGCCATAGCATCTAAATCAGTCATTGGGAATTGTATACCCTTTATTTTTAATTCTTGATAAACCTGCATGACCCCTTGAGTGTGTGGCTGATGACGGAATGTATCTGCCCAAGTTTGAATTAAACTTAAAACTTTCTCTTGAACTGCTGTTGGTGGTTCATTTTTGGGACCGATTAATTTAACTAGATCTTGCACAAATTCTCTCGAACAAGCAAGAGCGTGAAAACGTTTCCCACAATTCTTCACACATGTCTCCAATACCTGTTATATAAATTATACAAATAAATATTATACTATTTACACATTATAACATAGCAAGTATGCTTATATTACATTAGAGCAATAGTCCCATCAAGGATACTATTGCTTTTGTCATAAATATAACATAATTGTCATATAGTATACAATGGTTACTCTAATTAGCATTGATAACTTAAATTATTTGAAGGTCAAAACTGATAAGTGACACACTTGATTAAAATACTTGCAATATTATGTTATTGTCATAAAGATATACGTTGCATCAAGTCATTTGATTATTTAAACTTGATATATTTGATTCTATTAGATTCATGATTCTATGCTAGCAATATTGTTAGAGTCGAATAATACTAACAGTAAGTGTATACATGACTATAGTGTAATTTTTGCCTGCTGCCTGATTGAGTCTACGTTTGATCGCTTTAATAGCATCTTTTGGCCCATCCTCGGTTTCGTTTATAATGTCGCATATCTCCATATTAAGTGTCCAATTCTCACTCGGTAAACTACCATCAGTAGCAGATTCTGAAATAATATAAAGAAGAACACTGAAGATTCGAGTTACGACTATATAAACTCATTATTCAGAGTATTTGGAAATGTTATAACGAGTATACGATCGTAGTTAAATTGATTCATTAAAACTAAAGATAAAATCATGTTTCGAGGATATACTTGCAAGTTTTTCACAACCGATTGATTTCTAATGTCCGAAGGAATAAAACATGTTATCTTGGAAAAATTTCGAAGAAAGAGAAATTATATGTTCGCATTTGAC